>NC_081419.1:1920000-1925677 GCF_949786415.1 Peromyscus eremicus | reverse complement strand
TGAAGTCAGTGGACAGAGTTAGCCATGGCTGGTGTCTCCCTGCACCTCTCTAGAGGCTGTTTCTGGGGTGTGATCAGAAAGGTGCCGAGGATTGCCAGATTTGCTACAGAGGGGAGAAGGCCTCATGGGCTGCAGTTCTGTGGTGACACCGGGCATCAGTCTCTTCTCATTATGGCAGGTGTGACTTTCTAAGCGGCAAGGTGGCAGACACAATACCGCCCTTGGATCTAAAGCCATCAGCCCTAGCCAGAACCTGTACCCTTCACTGACCTGTTTTGGTTAGGATCAGAGCCCCTGACACTGTCCAGGGTGGAAGAATGAGGTGCCTCTGCTGTCCACCACAGGACAAGAAGACACCCTGGCCCCTGTGCCCTTGGGGGTAGTCAGACTCCAGAGCCTGGCACTGTCTGGCCTGGGGGTCACCTGAGCTCTGTTGCTGAACTCAGGCCACATGCTTCGTGAGTGGCCTGCTTTCTCTCAGCACAGCCCCTTCAAGGGGTTCATCTCCTACAGTTAGCATATACCTGCCATGGGACTTAAGCCTCTTCATTAGTGGGATCTACCACCTCGACTACCCCGAACTGGGAAAAATTGACCAGAGGCAGGACCCCCAGCCCCAGGATGCTGCACAAGGTCTCACCTGAGGGCCAACCACTCCGGGGGGGCCTGGAGGGCCAGTCTTGCCTTGGAAACCCTGTGGAGAGAGTCAGCAAGCTGAGGACCATAGCAGCACCCACCACCCTGCTGCGGCCTCCCCAGAAGCCCACCCCGCATCTATCCCCACTGGCTGTGCTCCAAACTCTCATTTAGAGTCAGGCCTTATGCCCCCTTCCCATATTAATTTTGTGAGAGTCCTGAAGCCAGGTGGGTCAGCTCCACGCCGTGTCTTTGTGCTGAGAAATGGATTTTTAGTCTGTTATTCTCTCTCTTGTCACTGCGTGTTCATTTTCTGAGGACACAGGAGAGCCATCTCTGGGCTGGCGCTCATTAGCAACTTTGTGGGACTTTTTAGCCTTTGTTATCCACGCCTCTGACGCACGGCAGGTGACTCGCCAGCCTGCTCCTCTTCATATTTAGGACAGGCGGGAGCCAGGCCTGGCGGCTCTCTGAAGCTGTCAGCGCAAATGTGTTAGTTTAAAGTCACTTCATAGATGCTGTCTCCTTGAGGATCTGAGTGCTCACGCCTGGAATGGTCCAGGCTCACCCCCCACTCGGGCTCTGCTGCCCAAACTCTCCTATTGAGCAGGAAGCTGCAGCAAGTCAAGCTTGATTTGAGGCACGATAGCAGGGCAAAGTAGGCACAATGAGATACACCCGCAGCCGCCAGGTGTCCAAGGATGATGGATCTATCCAAGGCCTGCGAAAGGCACTCTAGCTGCGCAGAGGTCACTGCTACGGCAGGAGGGTGAGCGGATGGCTCAGGGCCAGCAGGCGACAGTCTAATATCTCTCACAATTCACTGGCCGCATGAACCACATGCGACTCTGCCCTGTAGTCCCCGGAGGGCTCTTCTCTCTCAGCCCAGCTCAGCTCACACAGTGGGCAGAAGAAACCATTTCTAAGACACATGTATCTGACAGTCAAAGACAAGGGTGATGGGCAGGTGAGGGGGGAACGGGGGGGGGGGGAGTGCTGACAGGACACAGGAGCCAAAGTAAAGCTCTGCTCATTGCCGTGTTCGTGAGGGCAAGCAAGGCCTCCCACCAGGGTCCTCCTCCATGCCTGAGGAGGAGGAGGAGACTGGTCTTCTGCTCCTTCCTGAGAAACAGGTGTTTGGCTCCCGTTAAGGAGAAGTAGTGGCCACTTGTGTTCATTAGCAGAGGAGGAAGAGAGAGGAAAAAAAAAGGAGAGGCGGAGAGGAGAAAGAAGAAAGTCCACACTTTAGAGGACTCCAGATGAGGCCCAGAGGGTCAGCAGCATCACGGAAGTGCCCCTGTGCCTACAGAGGTGGCTGGATATGACAGCAGTTGCTGGAAACTATACTTTTCCAAGCAAAGACAGGCGGCTTAATGATCTGCAGAATGAGCCTGAGAGAGAAAAGCACACAGTACGCAAAATTCTTCTCTCTTGTCTCCTTGGAAAGGCATTAGAGGAAAATGTGCAAAGCTCTGAAGAAATGTTTTAATTTTTCTCTCTAAACAAAAGAGCAAGGTAATCTCCATTTATCAGCCGGTACGGGCTGCTCGAACATTGGCAAAGGCATAATTAAAAGGCTTCTCGTCCCTGTGCGCTGAAAGACAGCGGGGACAACGTATTAAAGCAGGTGCCAGGACGCGTTCTGACGAGGTGTTCAAAGGCCCACATCAGGAGGGCCAGTCTGAGCCATGAGAGCCCCCTGGAAACCGTCAGGCACAATGAACTGGATGCAATGACACAGGAGCCGGTCAGCTCTGTGGGCCCCACTCTGCGGGTGAGAACCACTTACACCTGTACAAACTGCCCCTTACTGTGGATGAGGCAGGGGCACAGAGAGAATCCAGTATGGCAGCAAGGGTGTCACTTGGAGGGCTCAGTTGTTCAAAGGCTGAAATCCCAGGGTCCCAAGTGCAACCAAGGTCACAGGCATGCACGTGCCCTTTCTGAGATAGGGTCTCTTTCTGAACCTGGAGTCCACTCATTGTCTAGACTAGCTGGCCAGCCAGTCCTAGGGAGCCTCCTGTCTCTACTTCTCCTCAGCCAGAATTACAGACTTGCACCTCCACACTTAGCTGTCACATCAGCGCTGAGGATCGGAACTCAACCTCATGCTTGCCCCACTGGGCACCTGCACACTGAGCCAGCTCATCTCTCCAGACTCTTCTTTACCATGACAGAGGAGGCTAAAGGCATCTTTTTGCTCCCTCCCACCAGCTCCCCAAGCTGGACTCTCCCAGATGGACAACACTAGGATCTATGTGACATGGCCCTCGTCATGGGGCTCTGTAGCCTAAACAATCGGCTATCCACAGGTACAGAGCCTCCCCAAGTACTCTTCCGGATAAGGCCTGTGGTGTCCCAGCAAGGCTGCACTCACAGCGACCCTGAGGAAATAGACACAGGTCTTGTGATGCCAACAGTACTGTGTCCCAAAGGCTTTAAACATGGCCTTGGGCCCAAACTACGAAAACAAGCAAAGAGCCATTGTCCAGTTTCCACTGCAACATCCTGGGGCTCCTGCCCACCCCACAGCCTGACCCCAAGTCAACAGCAGATGGCTGACCCACAGGACGCCTTGCCAAGGCCTTTGGTCTTTCCCAGCTGGGAAGGACCCCCCTGACTATGCCGGGCAGCCAGCAGCACGTTACATGTAGGGCTGTGGGAGACCCAGCCAGAGAGGCCAGGCACAGCCTTGTCCCCAGCATTTGTAATACTCACGGTCTCGCCTCTCTGCCCAGGATGTCCAGGGAGCCCATCCTTGCCTGGTGGGCCCTGAGGAAAGAATCACAGCAGAGAAGAATCTCATTCAGCAGCTCAGAGAAGCAGGTGACAAAAATTACTGTCATTTTAGTGGCTCTTGAGAAAAGAAATCACCCGGCAGCCACAGGGACAGTAATCACGGAACTAGATGCCGTGGAAGAACCTGTCCCACAATCCTCACAGCTGTCCCAAGGGGTTTTTAGAGGTAGAGGAGGTCAGCCAGATTCCCAAGCTTGAGCAGGTGGATGGATGACCTGGCTGCACTGGGACCCTCATCTGTCTAGCTTGATGAACACTGAGAAGGGATAGTCACTCCAGAACCCAGAGAGAGGTCTGGACAGAACTTTCCCTGGCATGAACATCCCCTGCTGAGGCCCTTCCCCTGCTGTGGACCCCCCATGCCACAGACCCTTCCCTGCCATGAACCTTCTATGTTATGGGCCTTCCCCTACAGTGACCTGGCTATGGTCTCTTCTCTAACATGGAATTTCCCTGGCATGGACCTTCCATGCCTTGTCCCTTCCCCTACACGGATCCTTTGAAGGCATGACCCTTCCCTGGCATGAACTTCCTCTAGCATGGATCTTCACCTTCTCTGGGCCTTATCCTGACTCAAGCCTCCTCTAGTATGAATTCTCATTGGTTGTGAGATGCCTCCCACCATGTACCTTCCTCCCCTGCAGGAGGTGGCCCTGAGTGGGCCTCCCTTGCTGTGGACTTCTGCTGTGGGCCCTGCCTGGATCCTGGAGAGGAACCAGCTTTGGCTTCAGACAAAGCCCCAGAATTGACAAAAGACCTTTCAGTTGTTTTAAGAAACCTTGTTTGTTACATTTGTGTGGTCACCCAAGACACTAGTGCAAGCCCAGCCAGACCATGTCATGATGGTCTCAGTGAGAGCCGGACTTGCCATAGGAGGTCCACACAGGGGGAGGGCCTCAGCAGGGAGGTTCATGGACAGGAAATTCTGTCCATACTAAATGCTTTCCAGAACAGGAGGCCTACATGGGTGGGGCACAGCCACAGGCTGCCTTAGCAGCCAGGTTTGGGAGGTAGTCTCTCCTGCCCACCTGGCAGGGGTCCAGTGTGCCCTTCTCTTCCTCCCATATCCTAGGGAGATGAGGAGAACGGTTGTCAGGGAAACCTGACCTGCCACCTCCATGGGAGAAAGCAGTACTTACCGGGGGACCCTTGGGTCCGGGGAAGCCTGTGGGTCCTTGGGGTCCATTGGGTCCCTGGGAACAGAGAATGGCCAGTTTGAGGACAGTTGTTCTTCCTGTTAGCAGCCCCCACTCTTTCCTCACTATGGCACTGGCTGCACCTAAAACCTTCTCTCTGTTTAACCTGACCCCATTTCCCTATTTACTCTAGAGGACCTGAGAAGAGAGAGAGTGAGTGAGAGAGAGAGAGAGAGAGAGAGAGAGAGAGAGAGAGAGAGAGAGAGAGAGAGATATGCTATATAGAACATAGATAGATGGGTAATAGAAGATAGACTGGTAAAATAGATGATAGATAGATTAGATAAATAGATAATACATGATAGATGGGTAATAGAAGATAGGGAAGGTAAGTAGGTAGGTAAGTAGATAGATAGATAGATAGATAGATAGATAGATAGATAGATAGATAGACAGACAGATAGATAGATAGACAGATAGACAGACAGATATCCAAGCTAGGAACACTGGTGGTCAAGTTACATGGCAATACCCCAGAATCCTCTTTGCTGTATGAGGTCAAGACATAAGTTTTGTGGTCTTAGTCACCTCCAGCATCTCAAGACTGGGTGCAGAGGATGGGATGAAGTCTCCCAAAGGAACACATAACTTCTGGATATGAGCTACCCTTGGGCCTCAGCAAGCCCTGCTCCTCTGCAGGGCACTGTTGGCCTCCTGTACTGGCTCACCCAGGGTTAAGTGCCTGGAGTGTGTTTGGGGCCAACTTCCTCCCTGGAAATCTTCTCATAGCCCAGGCCCGGAAGACTCTTACCCGCTCACCAGGAGGGCCAGCTGGGCCATCGCCTCCGGAGTTGCCCTGAGAGAGGAGAGAAAAGCTCATCATGACTGCTATGGCCAAGCGCTCTTCCAGGCCCCTCTAATGTCTAGGGCCAAGGCTGCTCAAGGTCATCCTGACCCCAGTGCAGGGTAGTGTGTAGTGACATTGAGCCTCAGCTCCACGCTAGGCTGCCTCTATGCACAGCCAATAGGGAGCTAGCATGAGCAGGGTGGTGATGGCAGAACAGGTCCCCAAGACTAGTCAGACATAGGCTGTGCTCAACCAAGAA
>NC_081419.1:1842500-1917500 GCF_949786415.1 Peromyscus eremicus | reverse complement strand
CCCTGATGGAACCTGGGGCATCTAGGCACACAAGCATTGGGAGGAGGCAAAGAGGTCTCTACCCAGCTTCCATCTGGGCCCTGAGGTGGCAAGGTGCTCAGCAGGGTGTGTGGTAATCTAACCCCCACTAGAGCTTGGCCTGGTGACTGGAAGTGCTGATCGAAGCATACATCCAGGACTCCCTCACAAATTAATTGTTCGGGTGCACCTGGCCTCTAGACCCCCCCGGGAAAGAATAGGAGATCCCTGAAATGGCCTCGTCTACAACTTTCTGGAGCACAAGGACAAGCTGAAGTATAAAAAGCCTTGAATTCGCTCAGCGGGGCCTTCCTCTCCTGGGACGCCTCCGAGGGGCGGGGTACAGTCTCATCCTAAGACACAGCTTTGCTTGTGTCGTGGCTCTGCCTTGGTCTGCAGCTGGCTGGTTGGTGCAGTGTTGCTTCTGATGGTTTCCCACTTTACCTCCCACTGACAGGAAGACACGAGCTACTAGCTTTGCTGAAGCCATCTCTGGTAACCAAGGACTGAGGTGTAGCGCTTGTGTGAGTGGCAAACACATGCACGTGCTGTAAACCCGGCCTGGCATCCCACGCTAGAGGTGGCCTGCTGACCAGATCATCTGCGAGCAGAGCAGGTCTCCAGGGTGCAGCACAGACTCGTCCCCTTCACAGCCCTCAGTCCCTTCTTGATCATCTCCCACACGGGACCGGAACTACTTCAAAAATCTCCCCAGAGTTACTACCCCCATGACTAAACTCTGGCTGCCTTGGGATAAAGACCCACCCCGAGGCACTGCACAGGCAAGGCCTCCACAGCCTCCACCAGCCCAGGGCTCTGCCCTGGGCTCAGCTACACCAGCTTCTCTAAGTGGTTCTGCTCTCCACCCCTTTCTGGTCTTAGCAGGAACATCTCTGCCTCCCGGTAGTACCCGGGTCTAGGGGCTCGCTTTATCCTTCCTTGCATGCTCATTACCCTTGAGCACTGGTTACTGGCTGCTCCTTATCTTGCTCAGTCACTGGAGCATCCCCTGCCTGGTAAGCTCTGAGCTTAGCAAGGGCTTAGGAGACGTGCAGTGCAAGCAAATGAACTGCCTTCTGTGAAGCCCATGTGACTCAGGGGTCCACAGCACAAGGAAGCAACAGGACAACACAGCCCGAACCTTGGGGTTGGCGTTAATTCAGGATACGATTCTGCACCAGAGGCTGATTGCAAGGCCAGCCCGGCCTCCAGCCTCCATGGACAGCTGGCGAAAGTCAGCCATACCTAGTGGTCCAAGGACACTCAATTTTTGGTTGAGCTCCCACTTAGGCAAAGCAACAGCCCTTGGGCTTTCTTTCCATCCTATGACAGCAGCATCTTCCACACCTGTGAGACCCTGGGCCTCACAGGGAATATGTCCAAATATTCCAGGGGACAACCCTGGCCACAGACACTAGTCAGACGTTTCTAAATAGAGGGTCTGACTGAGAAGAGAGGGATAGATGATAGATAGATAGATGATAGATAGATAGATAGATAGATAGATAGATAGATAGATAGATAGATAGATGATAGATAGATAGATAGATAGATAGATAGATAGATAGATAGATAGAAAATAGAAGATACATAGAAAATGGAAAGATGATAAAGGGACCACATGAGAAAGAGGCGATGGTAGCAGTAGATAGCCTCCACCCTGTGAGCTCCCTCCCAGGACATCCCTGCTTTCTGAATTGTGAGGCTGGTGACCACTGGCTTGTTCACATGGTCTCATATTCTGAAGTCATTCTCCTGGTTTTCAAGAGCACATCAACTCTGCTTTACACATGACATTCTGATGAAGCAATGTCCTGCCAGGAAGAGCCCCAGCCTCAGCTCTATGGAAGTAGAAAGAAGCCAGTCAGGAGCACTCTGTTCTGTGTCCCCAACCACAATGGCCTCTCTGTCCCCTGGATGCCCAAGGCCCAAGATGACCATCACTCTCCACCTCCCAACTGGAGGTGCTCAGGCTCTGTAATGTCACCAGTGATGTCCAGGAGGGCTTCTACAGGGAAGGCCTGAGCCAACAAGGACATCACAGAAGGTGGGGGTGTGTGGCTCCCCCAGGTCGGCCCTCAAGATACCTCTGTGAGGATGACAACTGAGGGAACCCAATGGTGTCATGCCCTGCCTTGTATTTACAACCGGGGTAACTTCCAACAGGAACTGTAAGTCTGGGAGACACGGCACTCAGGGAGACAGGAAAGTCTCTCAGAAAGAGGAGAATCTGGAGGCGCCCCAAGAGCTTCCTGACTCCCGTCCATCAGAAAGCCCCATTTTCCCAGTATGCTCTTTCTTACCATTGCCCCTTCCAATCATGGCGCCTCCATAACTGAAAGTTAAAGAAAGGCCTAGAGCTCAAGGTCAGCTACCTCTGAAAAAGTGGTTTTGATAACAAATGGGGAAAACCAACAGAGCGCTGACTGGAGAGCCAACACCTGCACACCAAGGCAGCCGAGCAGTCCTTACCCTGCCGCCCTTCTCTCCGTTGGCACCCGGGAAGCCAGGGAATCCAATGGAGCCCTGCAAGACAGTTAAGGGGAGATGAAACAAGACCGCCAAGCCAGGAGCAAGGGCCGCGCTGCCATGCCCACCAGGACAAGGTCCTGCTACTGGTCACACCCCTTCCTTACCCACTGACCGAATCTGCTTTGTACCCAAATGACCTAGGTAGCTACCCTATTCATCCACCCATGGAATGCCCACCCACTAACCACCCTACTCATCCACCCATGGAATGCCCACCCACTAACCACCCTACTTATCCACCCATGGAATGCCCACCCACTAACCACCCTACTCATCCACCCATGGAATGCCCACCCAGCTAACCACTCTACTCATCCACCCATGGAATGCCCACCCAGCTAACCACCCTACTCATCCACCCATGGAATACCCACCCACTAACCACCCTACTCATCCACTCATGGAATGCCCACCCAGCTAACCACCCTACTCATCTACCCATGGAATGCCCATTCACCCATCGTTTTATTCTCTATCATCCATTTGTCTAGCCACCTGCCTGCCACCCATTCAACACCCTGAATATTTCTTGAGCATTCTCTAGACTCCAAATCTAGAACCCAAAGTTAAGTCCTAGTATACTCCATCCAACTCCCCACACAGAGACTGTGCATTGCCAGCTGATGTTTTGGGGAATGTGTGGCTGACGTTCCCTGGAAATGGGGGTTGCATCTTTCAGCTCTGTTCACTGATCCTGCTGTCATACTTTGTGATCTGTCCATAATGCCTTAACTAAAGCATGATGGTTTGCAAGGTCAGAAATGGATACAAATCCAGGCACAGATGTATGAACAGGCCAAATATAGTTCTCAAGACTTCAGTGTGCCAAGCATCCAAACTCCCTCTATGTACAAAAAGATGCCACAGGGGCTCCCCAGGACATACCCAGGGCAGCCCACTGTGCACCGATGCAGGTGTTGTCTATGGCCCTTTGTGAGTCTCTGCCCTCTGGGTAGCCTGGCATCCTGACCTGAGCACATTCCTGTTCCAGGAAATCTGCTTGTTTCCATGCCTTGCAGTCCTTCTCTATGTCCACCTAGCCACCCAGGCAGAAGGTTGAAACAAGGGGCCTGGAGTGGATGACACAGAACTCCCAGGCCACTGTGCAGCCCATTGCTGCATCCAGTCACAACCCAAGGACAGAGTTTCAGATCCTGCTTTTCTCGCGCCCCCAGAGCGGCCAGTGCCAAGTCACATCCCACCCTCCCCTCTCTCAAATGTCTCCACTCCTTTTCTCTCCTCCTGAGACAAGTGCCTGAAAAGAGGAAGGAAACCGTGCCCAGGAGCCCATCCCCCAACGCTGGGGCGGAGCCCATCCCCCAACGCTGGGGCGGAGCCCATCCCCCAATGCTGAGGCGGACCACTCCAGGTGGCAGACACATTGTAGTCACATCTAAGGGACATGTTCCTGCAGGCTGGGTGTGTGTTCACACGGAGTGGACCAGAGGACAGGCCATCATTCGCCCATACAGCCCACCCTTCTTTGGTTGACAAGCCCTGACTCTTGGGCGTCAAAGAGAGTGAAGCCAGCAGGCAGCAGAAGGGCGGGGATGCAAATCTGGGGCAGGCTGGCTGAGGGCTGCTAACCAGGTCTCCAGGGCAGCCAACGGTTATTGTTTAAGGAGGAACCATGAATAATCAAATGTGGGATGAGAAGAAAATAATGTTCACACTGATTTCCAAAGCCTTTAGGACCTGTTCCACTTAAGCCTGAACATGACTGCTGATAAGACAGTGGTTGTCTCTGCTCCGATACAAACAGTCTCCAAACTTCCAAATAAAGTGACGTGGGTAAGTCAGGGGGCTAAGCCTCCCCAGCAGGCCACCAGGCCCCAGAACTGGCCCTGTGGCTGGGATAGTTTCTGTCCCCTTCCCTGAAAGGCTCAACTCATTGTCCAAGTGCTTTCTTTGAGCTTGGTCAAAGGCTGCCTGGGGACTATGAGATCATGGTGAACATATTGTTCTACTATGGCCATGCAGAAGTGGAAAATGGATAAGGGGGTTTGGAGTGTGTGGGGTGCCACATGGGATGGCGCCTGCCGGGACATACTTAGCAGGGCTTAAATTACCTTTGGCCCTTGTCTTCCTGGGTACCCTGGTAATCCTGGCACTCCGAGCTTTCCCTAGGAGCAGAAAAAAGACTCATAAATCACAAACATGACTACTCAACCTTGTTCTCTGAGCAGAGAACACTGGCGTATTCTGAGAGGGGCTAGGGCAGGTTAGAAGGGTATGGTCGGCATACAGAGACAACTGGATGTCCGCCTGGAACTGAGTGGTCTCTAAGCCCTACCCTACCAGCATGCCTGGAAAACCAAACACCAAGCAAAGGGATGGATAACATGGCCAGGAGGAAGAATGGTCTTATCTGTGGGGGTTCTGAACACTCTGTAAGAGTTCTAGCCCAGGGCCAGATGGAGTGGGAGGCTTGAGTCCTCCTGTGTCCCCTCCTCCCCAGGTTACTGGGGACAAGGTGTAGGAGGGTACTGCTGGTACAGGGCAGGCTAGAGACAGGTGTCTACTGGAGCCTCATGCACATGCCAGGCTGTCAGACTGCAGTGAGGACATTCTGTCACTCCCAAAGTGGAGACAGGACTTGATAGGGATGGGTGCTCATGTATGGCTGGTGAGGTCCCCAAGCTTTGCCTCTACCTGGAGGAAAACACTCCTCCAAGGTGTGGTGGGGGGCTCAGAAGGGGAACTTGGAACAGGAAAATGACCAATGGATACACACACACACACACACACACACACACACACACACACACACACACACTGGGAGATGTGGCAAAGGCTGGGGGCGGTGGGCATGGGCTATTCAGGAGTCCCACTACCCATCTGGTACTCAGAGCCCTCGAGGCACAGTTAAGCATTGTAAACACAAACCTTCTCCCCAGTGGGTCCCAGAGGACCGGGATCACCATTGGGACCACCACGACCCTTTGGGCCTTCAGGACCATCTTCTCCTCGAGGACCAGGTGGGCCGATCTCCCCCTGCAATCAAAAAAGGCAAGGTGAGGGAGACCCTTCCCAGTCTCTACCCCCAACTGACGCCTCCCACCATCCTGGGGTAGGGCTGCCAAGCAGGCATGCTGTGTGAGAACTGAGCTTGCCTGGCCTTTCTCTGCAAACCAGTGGTAAATCCAAAGAGCAGCTAGATTGCTGTCACCTCTCTGCACCGAGTGCCACTATGGCTGCCATCTCTGCTCCCTGACTCCTCTGTCTAGTTCAGTGACTCCTGGCTAAAATAACTAGTTAACAATAGTGGCTGCAACTTGCTCTGTCCCTGCATTAGTTGGAGTTCTCTAGAAGAACAGTAATCTTTCCAGGCCATGCTCTCAAAGGCCCACCCAGAGGTGTATCTCCTAGTTGATCCAGACCCAACCACCACAGTCTTCAAATTCATCTTCTTCTGAAGCCTCAGGAGGCATCAAGGTGGACCTCTCCCCAACTGGACAGTGATCTGGCTATAACCCACACCCAGGAGACCCAGAATGCACACTAGAGACTTCATCCAGTGTACCTAGTTGCAGGTGTGAAGTCTACATCTAGACAAAGAAGACCCACGCAGGCCGCAGAAGCACTGTGGTCATCTCCAAATAGGTACCCTGAGCTCTTAGTGACCTGTGCATGAGTCCTCTGACTTGCTGCTTCCAAGAGCAGCTGCAGACAGATGGATGACCCCCACACATCAAAGCACAGACGGCTCAGAGACAGACAACTGCAGAGTGCTCATTCAACCTACCAATCCTCTAGGTAGTCACACCTGAGCACCTACAGAAAGCCCAGCGCAAGGCTCTAGGGAAGCAAAGCCATAGCACCTGCTCCCTCATCTCACCCTCATCTGTTGAAATCTGAACTGTGCTCCCAGGAAGTACCTTTTGTGTGACTCGTTACCTAGTTACCTATCTATCTATCTATCTATCTATCTATCTATCTATCTATCTATCTATCATCTATCTATCTATCATCTATTATCTATCTACCTGTCTGTCTGTCTGTCTATCTATCTATCTATCTATCTATCTATCTATCTATCTATCTACCTATCTATTTATCATCTATCTATCCACCATTTATCTCCTACCTCTATCTCATCTCCAAGGTCTCTCAATAAACACCAAACTGGCTGCAAACTCATACCTATCCTCCTGCCTCGTCTCTTGAGATTACAGCCACATACCACCACACCTGTGCCTCAGTCAAGTGGACTCTAATTGTGTGTGCCAAGACACCAGAGAGGAGGAGTCAAAGGGTCTCCTGCTGTTGACCTGGGGTAGCCCCTCAGCTGAGGCACTGAAGAACCTGCATCTGGAGGAGGCCCGGGGCAGCCACCTTCAGCAGCAGCATAATGGGACACCAAATCCCTATTTTATTCTCCTCCTCTGATAGACTTGCAGGTGGTTTCTGCCATTCTCTGTCAGGTTGTGACGACATGTGTCAAGTGTATAGGCCCTCTTGTTCTGGAACATTAGCCGAAGGCACCTTTGGGGCCCATTTGGGGATAATTAGAGAAGCGGACAACAGGCCTGAGTGAGCCAATAGGCAATACTCGGGTGTGTACAACAGCTGGGCTACTGGGAGCACAGTGCGTCACCTTCTGCCAGGCTCTGACTCATTCTGAAGTTGTGGGGGAACTTCTCAGCAGGAGCTAGCAGGTGGATCTAAAGGTCGCCGCCTAGAAACTGCCCTCGGTGCCACTGTTAAACCCTGGTTCATTGTGCTTGCTGTGCTAGGCATCCCGACCTGAGAAAACCATGCCCTCTTCTGCACCGACAGCTTTCTCTGGAGCTGGGGTGAGCAACTTATCAGAAAGCGGTCAGGCTGTGGGGACTTCACCCACTGCCCAGCACCAAACGGCAGAGTACTGGGGTTGCATGGCCTTCAAGAGAGACTTGGGTGCCTCCTGGGGACCAGGATGGTCCAGGAGCTCAGCAGAGACTGCAGACCCTCAATAGGGTATGGTCCTGCTGACCATCTGCTACATCTTGGGCAGTGGCTTGCTTATGGGCCTGTCTAGATGGTTTCCATCCCCGCTCCCATTTCCTCTTCCCGGGGATGCTCACCATCCTCTGGAGTCAAATTTTTCTGTAACCCAGGGACCTCTGTCCTTACTAAGCTACACCCAGGGTAGAGTTCCAGTGACCACAGTTGTCCTTGGGGTTAACACAGCTCTGGCTTTGGACTGGGAACCCCAGCTCCCGATACTCTGTCCTCAGACCAAGGTCTTGCAGAAGTGTTATCTTCTTTCTGATAAGCTGCTCTGTGCTCCCCAAAACCCATAGCTTTTATGCAGGTCCCCAGACCCACTCTACTTGTCCCTGGCCCAAATCCTAGGCCCACAACACTCACCCGGTCACCCTTTATTCCCATGTCGCCTTTAAAGCCAGGGAAGCCATCTTCACCCTGAGCATAGACAAGAAAATACATCAGCCTTCAGAGAAGAACTCCACTCCACAGTACCACTTTCCGCTGCACAATGCAGAGCCCCAAGCCTGTGGTAGAAGCAGGAGAGCTATACAGGGAGGAAGCTTCGTGCCTGCCCAGAATGAGGCATGTGGACCCCCGGCCTCTGACTCAGCCCCAAGGCCCCTGCCATAGTATGCACAGTATGCATGACATACCAGGGCCATAGGTTCTCAGACATCCCTTCTCCCTAGAACCATCCCAATCTGCTTTCCTGGGCCCCTTGGGACATCCCAGGAAACTGGTAAGGCAACATCCCAAGGAACCCAGTCACATCTTCCCATACAGCTCTGTCTCATGAAGACAAGACAAAGTAAAGCAGTGAAGCTAGAAACCCTCCTCAAAAAGGCAGAGGCCCTTCAGTCATAGAGCCTCCCAACAGGGTGGGAGTTCTGGGACACAGGGCTGGGAAAGTCCTTGGCAAGGGAGCGTGGTGGGGTGGGTGGGGTGGGGTGGGGTTCTGTTCCTAAGGGAACTTGCCTTTCGCTAAATCCCTAGAAGATGCATGAAGAGGTGTTCTTGGCTAAACTGTTCAGAAGACACAGCCATTCCCCTGACCCTGCAGAAGGAGGCCTAGTGTTCTATTTATGGAGGTGCTTTGGAAGGGGTAGAGAATGAAAGGCTCCTTGGCCTGCCCAAAGGGTAGCTGGCTGGTTAGTTAACACCCAGACACAAGGTAGACCACACAGATAGTGTGCTGTTCCCACCACAGCCCTTGAAGTAGTCTCTAGAGAATAGATTTCAGGCTAGCAGATCATTCAGGAAAGGAGGCAAAAATATCCACGGGTGTCCTGTGAGAAGCAGTGGCATGAATACCTGCAAGCACAGGCACTTGAGCTCAGGCTTGGCAGGCCCTGCTCTCACAGCCTTCAGACCCCAGTATCCCAGGGAGCTCCACAGCCTGCCCCAAAGGGCAAACACACCCGCTAGCTACAGCGGAATGGCAGGGGGGTGCCCAATAGGATGGAGCTCAAGACGGGCAGGTCACTTCCAAGTGCCAGTCCTCCTACCACCAAATGCAAAGGACAGAAGTGGCTGGCTGCACAGTTCCATGAGGCTCAGGATGTCTCATCTGCCAGGGGTACTGGGCACTCTGACTCGATGGCACTCAGAGTCATTAGTTAGCTTTGTATTAACCAATGATGATCCATAGAGGCCTGATAGGCAGCCTTGACCACGGCAGGCAGCACCACATTCTGAAATGTGGCTTATATGTGAGTGTGAATAGTCACTGAGCGGGACATGCCTTCACATGTCCCAGCTCTGAGCCCTGAGACCGGACTGTAAACCTGGCCTGGATGGACTCTGGGTAGGAATGCTGGGCTTCTCAGGTAATAACACTGACAACTGACCACCATGAGGACTGCTGCCTGTGAAGGACCCACAGGGAGAAACTTGGGGGAGGGAGGGATGTGAAGACAGTCACATGGCCACCCTAGGGCCTCATGCTCCAGGCCAGCCCAGGAGATGCTGACAGTACCACGGTCCTCAGCAGCTCCTTTCTCCTTTTACAGACAAGTGAGCTTCCTTCAGGGTGACATCAATCCCCTCCACATTCAGAGGAAACCTCACTGGGTCTTGCATCACGCTGAGCCAGCCCACCCTCAAGGGGACAGACCCTTACCTTCTCGCCTTTGGTGCCCTTCAGACCTCGGATGCCATCTGCCCCCTGTGCAGGCAAGAAAAGAGAGTGATCACAAACACACAAGGCCCGGGGGCGGGGGCCAAGGGAACGGCTCCCACAGGTGGTATATACCAGCCTCAGATGAGCCCTCATCCAACACATCCCCATCTCAGGAGGGAGAGGCGTTTCCTGTGCTCACATTGATTGACAGTGGCTCACGTGAGGCCCCCAGTATCCTTCATTCCTACAGTGGCCTTTGAATCCTCTTTCTATACAAACATCCAAACCTCTCCCTGGCCAACTACTCAGAGGTCTGGTTTTGCCTTTCCAAGGGTCCAACCCCCTCGAACACTTTCCTATGCTAACATGCCTGCCTGTTCTAGAAACAGTCCCTCAATCCCTGCAGTTAGGAAGAACTCAATGCAGGCAGGCGGGTTAAGATCCTGACTCTGTTCTTTGGCTTCTGAGGACGTCCCAGTCTTCTGTGTGCCTCAGTTTCCTTACCTGGAAGTGGACTGATGAGGACCCTAGCCTTGTGACCAGTGCATACTAGGCATCCAGTAGACAGTGGCTGTGCCCCATCTGTCTGTGTTAACTCTGCTTTATCATTGAAAGGCGACACAATATTACATCAACTAATGTTACAACGATGGCTGTGGCTGTCCTCAGCCCAGGGTGGACACAGCTCTAAGGACACAGACCACACCCCTTTCCCCCATTCTCAGTGGGCCCAGTGCCTCTGCTGATGGAAGTGAGATCGTGAGACCTAATGACAGATGCAGCCACATCCTCACAGTCCATGACTTTTGACCTTAGGCCTCTGAAAGGAGTGCCATTTACCTACATGGACTCACTATTGACTCCGGGATCTGCCTCAAGTCATCTTTGCATAGGACCCCAGAGAAGCCACGTGGCCCAGTTCTTCTGGATGAGGCTGCAGCCTGGGCCTGAGCCACCTTCTGGACCCAGGGGCCACCAGCTGCCCTCTGCTGGCCAGAGCTCCACAGAGCTTGGTAGTTCTAAGCCTTCTGTTGGGGTTGGGAAGAGCTTTAGAATGAAGGGTGGAGACACACCAACTCAGGAGCCCGGCCTGTGGCCTGGGCCTTGACACAGGAAGCTAGGAGCTATAAACCAGGGGCACAGGTACCATGAGAGCTTAACCACTGGAGGGAGGGAGTGCTCGGAACATCAGGAGACAAGTCCATTATTGGCAACATCCCTACTCGGCATCCCATGATGCAAGACTTGGGATGTGAAATGGATAGCCAGGGAGCAGGGAGAATCTGGGTGGCAGCTGGGTCAGAGTAACTCTTGTTCATAGATTACTCATCCTGACACTGGACAAATAGATGTGGGTTGATGTGGAGGTGCCCAGTCTGTTAGGGCAGCAGCCCCTGGCCCTTGGTGGCTGCTAAGGAAGGAAAAGGTCCTGGAGAAGGGTGCCGACTCTAAGGAGTCTGCTCTGCGCTTACTCAGACCTGAATTAATGGTGGACAGAACTGAAACATGCAGGGGGCCCAGAGCAGACCTGGAGACATCTGACACACGCCTGTCCACACACAGTCTGTGAGCAAGGCTTGCCCTAAACACCCAAGCAACAGGAGTTTAAGAACATCTGTGGTCCAAAGGGCCCAGGAAGGCACAATGTGCCCTGTCTGGCCATTTGCCTTGGAGCTCATGGTCTCTGAACACTCTTCTTTTCCTGAGATACCTTCTGGGTATCTAGAAGTCCCCAAAGAAGAAGACAGTGGGTGGGCTGTTCGGGTGACTGTTCAAGTCCCCCCATCCTCTCACTCTTCCAGGCACGTCCGTGGAGGGAGAAACAGAACCACAAGAACCTGGCAGAGATGAATTCTCAGGGCCAGCCCTGCTGGCACAGACTTGTAATCCAAACTGCTCCTGAGGCTTAAGCAGGATCCTGAGTTTAAGGCCAGCCACCTAGGCAGCTTAGTGAGATTCTGCCTCAAAACCAAAAGTGAAAAGGGGCCTGGGGACTTAGCTCAGTGGTGGAATGCTCATCAGATATGCACAAAGCCCTGAGTTCATCTCTTAGTGAGAAGGGGAGGAGGTAGGGGGAGCCAGCCCTGTCTGCCTTCAGAGGCCGCAGTGAGGAGACCCGGGCTGTGAAGCAGGAAGCGGCTCTGACCAAATGATGAACCTACTTGCTCCTTGACCTTGGACCTCCAGCCTCTATTTCAAAACCCCTGATCATGGAATTTCTCTTACAGCAGATGGATAATCCACGGCAGAACCCTTTCTCAGGGAGAAGTTTAGATGGCAAACGACCAGATCTCCCTAGTCAAGGAACTACCCTAATAGTGACAGCTAGCACCCCCACCTGTGCTGTGTCCATGGGCCTGGCACTCACTAGCTGGCCAGCATCACTTCTGTTCTCAAGAGGGCAAGGAGCGGGAGCATCTATTTCTCTTTTGAAAACTGTCTTAAATCTTGCTTTTCCCTCTGCTTCCAAGTCTAACTGGATTGCTCATGTCATGGGTGAATTTTAATCAGATAGATAAGAGCATTCCCCATAAACATTTTAAAGTAAACACCTTTCAGCTTGCAGAGGAAGCCTCATGCAATTAGCCATGTATAGGAGCTGCTAAAGGCTCGGGGTAGGCGACAGGAATTTGTAAGATAAACACGCACGGAGCTCCCATAATCAGCAGTGCTGCTCAATTATCCCCCTTCCAGGATTCACTAGGCATTCTGCTGGGAAAAGCATGCTTACGGAGGAACCTGACCTGCCTAAGGCTGTCATCCTTGAGAGGTCGCTCTTGAGGGATGCCCCCGTTTCTGAGACACGGAAGCAGGGCCATTTGGGTTCAAGTCTAGACTGGGGCACCATGCTTGGTGAGATCCTGCACAGTCTCTGAACACTGAGGTCCCGAGTCCTCCTCCCTCCCCCCTCGCCAGGGCAGCTGTGTACGTTGGGTCTGCAGCAACGCTGGACAGAGAGAAAGTGCCACAAAGCAGACGGGTGATTGCAGCAGCCTTGATCATATTTCTATAAAGCCTTCAAACCTAAGAAGTCATTTGTGTGCCTGCGCTTATGTACACGTGCACACTCACAGGGGCACACCTGTGCTTCCTTTCATGTCGGGTTTGAAGGGAGGAAATGTTATCTTGTTTTGCCGGCGGGAAGCCTGGAGCTTTGAGATGCTGCTAAGTCCCTGTTATGGGGGAAGAAAAGGCCCTGTCCACACTCATCTTCTACAGAGGAATGTGCCTTCGCCCTGGGAACCTCGGAACTCGAGATTAAATCTTGCAGCTCAGAGCAAACACAGTTAGTGCCGAGGGGACAAAAGGGACGTTGCTCTCAATATTGCTCTGGCATCCCGTGTCCCTTAACAAGGTTCCAGGAATTTCTACCAGCAGAAACATGATTGTAAACAAATGGACATCTCCCATAAACCCTGCCTCCCAGGGAATTGAGAGGACACGCTGGTCTTTTCCCGTTTCCAACATGCCAGTGGCTCAAAGGACTGTTTCTGGGTTTCTCCCAGGTGGCCATGCCCCTGCTTCATGAGATCTGCCCCCTGGGAGAGGCTCCTGAGATCAGCCTGGTAGGACAAATGGTAAACATAAGAGGATGGCCCAGTGCCACCTGCTTCCTCACAGGCTGACTAGGAGCTAGTCCCATGCTCTGTATCAGTCTGTCCCCTTGCTGGCAGGCTGCATTTTTACCTGCTCAGATCTGATGTCCAGGGTCCCAGTATCTGTACACTGAACTGGGGAGCTAGGTCTCTCTAGAGTGCCTGGAGTGGGGCTGAACCACAGAGGAACTTCCAGGAACCAGCCAGGGCCATGCACCCATCCCACCCTGACTCCCAGGAAGACCTAGAGCTGTACAGTCCCGCTTACCTTGACTCCTCGGGGACCCGGGTAGCCAATGGGACCC
This sequence comes from Peromyscus eremicus, assembly GCF_949786415.1. NCBI lineage: Eukaryota > Metazoa > Chordata > Mammalia > Rodentia > Cricetidae > Peromyscus > Peromyscus eremicus. The sequence goes on along the minus strand of NC_081419.1, from coordinate 1,903,959 downwards.
TGGGGGCCAGGAGGACCCTAAAATCAAAGGGAAGGAATATTAGCTACTTTCAGGTGAGAGGACCTGGGCATCTTCCATGGGACCCTGTAAAGCAGCTCTATGGGATATGTAGGAGGCCCTGCCCGAGGTCCACACTGATGCTGATGCTGATGATGGAGGAAGCTGGTGGTGCCTTTCAAAGAGCAAAATTGTCTGACGACAATCAGATGCTGTGTCCAGCTCCAGGAGACCAGGAAGGGATGGGAAAGAGACAGCCATGTAACATAAACACAGCGCTGGGTTGAGAAAAGACAAAGAAACATGGTCCCATCCTAGGCACCTTGTGGTGAAGCAATTTTCAGCTGAGGGGAACAGGGGTATCCTGTTCAGGGAAATGACATCCTTCAACAGTCAAAAGACCTTCTCAATAACTGACCAGAGCTTACAATGCAGGCACGGTCCTCCACCCTGCCTGGGAGACTTATCCAGAGACTGGCTGTGGGGGCAGGGGGCAGGGGGTACCTACCTGGCCTCCTTTCTCTCCTGGAGGACCTTCTTTGCCAGGGTGCCCCTGTCACAAGAGAGAAGGTCTTCATTAGTTAGCCACCTGCTCAGAAGGAGGCCACCTACCTCTGAAGCATTTACGTCACAGTCTTTCAGCTCTGCCCAGGAAAATAAAAGAGAGTCAGAGATGTCTGGACAGGCAGTCAAGTTACTTCTAGTATCCGGACCTCGGCTGCTTCATCTGCAAAATGGGGAGAAGCAGTGTGGCCCTGGTCATGGAAGGGATATGAACGTGAGCTGAGGAGGGTATAGCAGCCACCCAGACTGAGACCACCCTACCCTCCAGGGCAGACTTCACAGACCACAGAGGAGATTATGCCTCCACTCAAGGTCACATCAGCCAAAAGAACCTTCAGGATCAGAATCCCAAGTCCCCAGGACCAGCAAGGGCCACATTGTTTGCCAAACAACAGCAACTGGCTGTTTGGGGAAACTGAGGGCAGGTAGGGTAGAAAGAGGGCCATCTTGTCACCTGACTGAGTGCATTAGCACCCCAGTTTTTCTAGGTTGCATTCCAGCGGGTCCCTGGGGCCTGGGAAACTAAGCCAAGGTGAGAGGTGGCCCTGCAGAGGCACCTGTGTCTTCTGGTCACCTCCCACCTAGCCACACTTGGGCTAATTACATCCTCCAGAATGCAGCATAGGCTCTGTCTCACCAGGCTGACCCTGGGGTTAGAGCCCTAAGTTCCCAAGCTGTAAGCCACAGGTAGAGAGGAAAGTGAAAAGACTGCTCATCTACAGACATGCAGTCCCGCCACCACCATTTTCCAGAAAATAGAGGCCAGGCAACGGAGAAGGGGCTCGCTTCTACCTGTGGATACACTGAAACTATTGTGCATGCTTGCCCTCTCTAGGCCCACGCTCCCTCTTGTGAACAAAGACATGACAGACACATGTTCTAGCTTGAGTGGGTTAAAGATCTGGGGCCCTAGACACAGGCTCATCTCCTGGGCAACAGCTGGCCATGTGCTCCATTGCTTCTCTTAATTGATTATTGCAAAGAGCTTAGCAAGTGAGTTAGGACACAAAGTTCCCATGTGGGGAGCCCAGTGATCTTTGAGAAAAGCTGAGGCACCCCTAGATGGACTGTGCCCGCTGCTCTGGCCCCGGGGACAAGACCCTGCCTTGCAGAAATGACAAACATGTTTAAGGCACCAAAGGCTCTTGGTGGACAGCAAGGAGAGGACGTCCCACCTCAGGGCAGCCAGAAGGGTAACTGTGGTCTTCATCTCAGTGCCCACCAGCCACAGACATGGATTTGTTCCAGAACCAGGGTGGACGGGCACTACGAGAGGTCATATGCCAGGACCTCTGAGACACATGCAGCTAACCAGATGCCCTCTCTGTGTGCAACTCCTTCAGGGACGTGTGGGAGAGTGCACATGCTTACACCACAGAGAGCCTCAGAGACACCAAGGAGAGATTCCCTAGGCATTCAGCAAGCACCAAGCAGAGTGTGCCCAGTAGGAGCTGGTGGGCACCATTGCCATGGCTGACCAGATGCCTTAGACGGGGTATCAGCTGTGTTCTAGAAGGAATTACCGCAGTGGGGAGGCCCAGAGCTCATGTTTCTAACCAGGAGGCTGAGGAGAATAGAGGAAAATTTAACACTGACAAATCTTCCTGCTGTGGAAGGCGAGGCTGCGTTCTTTCTCTGCCAGTGTACATTTTCCCAATATTTTACAGTGAATGTTACTTTCATAATGGAAAAATAATAAAGCTTAAATTATTTGTATTTGATATTTTTCTGATTAAAAAAGTAATATATGTTCATTGAAGACAATTAGGAGAGCGGAAAAGGAAATTAAACTCCTCCACAGCCCACCATGCAGAGCCACGAGGCTGGTCGGGGGCACAGGTTTCCCATCCATTTTCTCTGCATGTGTGCATACAAAGTGGGCCGGTATAATATGATCCGAATTTAATACTGGATCATGAGCACTTTCTCCAAACCTTGGATATTCATTCACATTTTATTTTTACTGGCTCCATTTACCCATCATTTTGCTGTGTGCTGTAGAGAATTAATCACATTTCAGGGCACTAGGTATGACTTGAAACTCTCCCCCTCTCTCCTCCTCCCTCCCTCTATCCCCCTCTCTCCTCCTCCCTCCCTCTCTCCCCCTCTCTCCCTCTCTACCTGTCTCCCTCCATTTGTGTGCATGTTTGTGGGAGTGTATACACATGTGTGTGACTGTGTGTAGAGGCCGGAGATTGACAGCAGGTTCTTCCTCCATTGATTGCCCACTCTAACCTTTAAAAGGGGGTTTCTTATTGAACCTAGAACTCTCTGATTCGCTAGACCGGCTGGCTGGGAAGGCTCAGGACCTTCCTGTCCCCTCTTTCTCAGCCCCCAAATTACAGGCATGCACGGCTATGCCCAGCCTCTACGCATCCTGGGATGAACACTTTACTAACTGGGTCATCTCCCTGGCCTGTCAATCACTTCACAACCAAACTAAACAAATACTAGAGTAAAACAGCCTCAGCACAAGCTGGCCTCTTCAAGGTTTATCAACAGTAAGCTGCTTTTATAAGGAAAGCCATCCATCTTCCCTCCCTTCCAAACACATGGACAGCTGGATCTGGTTAGGATCCCTGATGTCTTTCCGGTCCATCTGCCATCTTTGGGCCCTTCCCAGGGAGAAAGCAGTCCTCTCCCATGGCACGTTTTAAAGCTCCAGTGTTAGAATTGACAGGATGTAGAATTCCTTGGGAGACAAACCCCCGGGCTTGTCTGTGAGGGAGTTTCTAGATTAGGTTAGCTGAGGTAAAGACTCCCCCTACCTATGGGTGACCCCATCCCATGGGCTGGGGCTCTGGACTGGATAAAGAGAAGCAAGCGAGCTGAGCATCGGCATCCATCTCTCTGCTTCCTGAATAGGGACACAATATGACCAGCTGCTGCGGGCTCCTGCTGCTGTGACTTCCCGCCATGATGGACCGCACCTCCCTCCAACTGTGAACACCTCCTTCCTCAAGTTGTTATTGCCAGGCATTTTGTCACAACAACCAGAGAAGAAGTTAATACAGCCAGGAACAGAAACAGAGAGTCTCTAGGCTAGGGGGCTCTTGGTTCCACCCACAGAATGTAAAAGGAGGCTTTGCTCAGGGACCTGGACTCTCAAGAGCTTTCAGTGTGGGGAGAGGAATCCCAGGCCAGAACCAACCAGGTCTACTGAGGCCGGAGGTGTGTCTGGTTGTGGGAAGGACACAGCCACTCACACCCAGACCATCTCTTCCCTGCAGGAGATGCGTGACACACGGCATCAGACGTCCACCTGTGGGGATCACCCACCACAGGAAACGGACACCAGGGAACCACGGTCCCGTGACCTGTGCTGACCGGTGCGAATGGGATGGAGCCATCATCTGCCTCTTCTCTCACCTCACTGTCTACTAGAAAATCTGTCGTTTGCATCACTATTTTTTTTCTTTTTGCAGCACAAAAGAAATGACAGTTCAAGGACAGATGTGACACACGGTGAGACACCAGTCACTTCGCTCCTGAACTCCCCACATGTCCACACGGAGATGGCAGTGACTACACTTGTCTTCTCAGACCAACTAAAGATAACGTGGGGTCTAAGACTGACTGGCCCACGTGACCCTCTGCGTGGAGAGGAGTCGACAGATCATGGTGGACCATTCCCTTGCCATTAGTGCACTCAACATCCCCATTCAGTTTTTTTTTTTCTTTTCCTACTTTTGCATGTGAATGTGTGGTGTAGCTGTGTGTAGGTGAGCACATGTATGTGTGTGAGCACATGGAGGCTCCAGGTTAGTGTCAGGAGTCCCCCTTGATCACTGAGGCAAGGTCACCTCGACCCAGAGCTTGCTGATAGGACTAGTCTTGCTACCCAGCTTGCTGGGGCGAATTCCCCTGCCTCTGCTTCCCAAAGCTGGAATTATATGTGGACACCATGACCACCCAGCATTTGCGTGGGTTCTGTGGATATGCACTATGTCCTCATGTTTGTGCGGCAATCACTTTTAGGTATTCCCCTACCCCCCCCCCCCCGCCCATCCCTCGTATTTAGTTTTTAATGGTGTTATTAAAACAATAAACGGAACTGTCATAAATAATTAATGTATCTCATCTTGCTTTCTGAGATACATCCTTTCAGTTTCGCTAAACACTAAAGAGCACACGGAGCCGGGAGGAAATAGTTGGGGGAGGGCGAGAAATTGGAGGGGTGGATTTAATAATTTCCTTTAAAACTATTTAAATTAAATTTAAAATTAAAATTCCCTCAAACCAGCAACATCTCCAGGCAGAATGGCAGCTGTGGGTAGACACACACACACACCCCTAACTGCTTTCTCTTCTGGGCGCCCCCCTTTCTGCACAGCTCGCCCCCCAGATTAGACCTGTCACTCACTTGCTATTTCCAGGCCCTGTCTAATCTGGCTCCCAGCTGTGCTCACTGCAGACATACCCCCCTCCCAACAGCTTCCCCCCAAACTCAGTATGTGAACACTAAAAATACCTCTGGCACACCCTGCGCTTCACTTCCCACACCAGGGACACGTGTAGTGGCTTGGAGCCCAGCCCGGTACTCCTCACGGTTTCAAACACGATGCCGAGTTCGGGGGACTGATTCGCACACCCTAACAAGTAAGTCACGCTCCCACTGTGTCGTCACATCCCCTCCGTGACAGGAACGTGGTGTGAAAGCTTGTCCACGATCTAGTCATCACTCAGCACAGCGCACCAGAGCACATGAGCTTCTCCCACAGTGGCTCAGGACAACTGAAGCTCCCAGTTCCCCCCTGGGGAGGAGAGGAGCTTCCTGGAGAGGGATGGGGGGCACTACTCACCGGGGGTCCATCAGCGCCGGGCATTCCTGGGAGACCTGGTTTCCCCAAAGGACCCTAGTACAAACCAGACAGTATGTGAGGGGACACCTTTGATGTCTCCTCCTTCCCTGGCATGTCAGCCCTTCTCCATAGTCCCCCCAAATAATTCAGACATTGTCACTCAGGATGCCTGCTGTGGTCCTTGCTCCCAGCATCCAGTTCTCTCTGCACTCAAAGAGGCGCCTCCTTCACCAGAACCTTCAGTTCTGCTATGGGGGCACCCCACCCCCAATCTTTCTTCTCCCTTCATCTCCTGAGCAGATGCTGGTTTCCTGGGAGCCTCCTGAAGCTGCTCCTGGCACAGTGCCTTCCTTAGGTCCCCTCCAATGGCCCCGGTGGAATCCCTCCCATGGCAGGGCAGCCACAGGGCCACTGGACCGCCCACTATCCCATGACATTCTCAACAAGGTCCAGGTCTGGCACAGCCAGGCTGTCTGCATTTCAACAAGTGCTCCCAGGAGTTGGGTGCCCTCAGAACCACTCTGAAGTGCTTCTTGCTGGTCAAGACCTAGACATTTTCATTTCCTGATATAACCCACGCCTGGGTTCTATGATGCCATTGGAAGGGCTAATGTCCCAGGACATGGTAAGTGCTAGAAGTCTATGTGCCAAATTTACCAAAACTCAACTAAATAAGATGCCCAATTCAATCTGAATTTCCAATAAATGGCTTCTAGTTCATACTCAACAGTGTGTGCTGGTTTGGGGATTTCCCCTCTCTCACCCCTTGCTAAAACTGGCACCTCTACACATAGATGGAGAGTGAGTGGATGTATGAATCAATTAACAAGAAAGATTTAAGAGCCTCTCTGAGGCTGACATGCTTAGTTCCCAGAGGACTAAGCTTGGGGGCCTTCTGCAGAGCAAGGTGTACATGCCTGCTAATGAAGGCCAACAGATCCCCCAGGCCTGGAAGTATGGCCCATGGGCAAGGAAGTCCCTCTGCACACACCCAGATGTCCCACCTACCTTTTCTCCTGGAGGGCCAATGGCACCCTGGGGGCCCGGAAGACCCTAGGGGGAAGAAGCAACAGGGGGGTGAGGAAACTGACCAGAGGATCCCTGCTCATCCTCCACCATCTTCCCACTGATGGCCCCTCATTCCAGGCACCAACCATGTTGGTGGCAGAGCTGAAGTCTGTACTTCCCAAACACCAGAATCTGTGCCCCACCCAATGCTCCAAGCTACCTTTTCCAGGACACTCACCTGAGCACCAGGATTACCCTGCTGTCCGGGGGGCCCAGGCTCTCCCTGGGGACCCTATAGGAAAACAAAGGTAAAGGCCCTGAGAAGAGGGTCTAGGAACCACATCCCCTTTTGAGGAAGCCCATTTTCACTTCTCATCTTTTCCTCCTGCTCTGAACTGTGCAGCAGTGGCCCCCAGAAGTCAGTGTGTGGGAACAGCTTCCAGGAAAAACAGACTCACCACTGAAAGTAGGCAGATCCTTACACACCCTTAGGATTAATACTTGACTCTGAAAGGGGGGTGTGGACTCGCACTCACACCCCAACACCCTTCCAGGCAGAGAGTATGACAGGAGCTGAGCAGGAAATATTCTATTAGTAGAAAAGTGTGCCCTTGAAATAGATATAGAGCTAACAGACCCACTTCTTGGTGGAACTGACTCCTAGCTAGGCTTTGGATAACAAATACCAACTTGAAATTCTGACACCAGAGGCTTCTGCCACCAGAGGGCAGCACCGAGCCGTGGGCCAAGGCTAAGGTGCCCACTCTCCTGCCCCAATTCCCAGCTGATACAGACCTCCACAGCCAAGCATGGACTGGACTGTGCCCACAGGCCATCACCCAAAGCCAGGTCATGTGACCCCTGGGACTCACCACATTTCCTTTCGGGCCGGGCTGGCCATCCATACCAGTTACACCCTGCAGGAGAGTGATAAAGAAGAGATGTTTCAGCTCAGAATGAGCAACCCCACTCCACATGCTTGGACATGGGCCTGAGGTGGCTACTGGTGGGACATTCTCCTGGGAAAGGACAGGCTCGATTCTCCATCCCTCACAGCCAAGCTACAGACCGTTCCCTATAGGTTAGCTGAGCCGTCAGGTCGGGCCCCAGCACCCTCATATGAGCAGATCCTGAACTCTAGAAAAACCTCTCAGAGCAGCTGAAGAGGTAGGGCCGGTCTGACCCACCGAAACAGAGCCCCAATCAGAACCAAGAGCCTCTGCCTCCTTCCAGAACTCCCAACAGAGCTTCTGGAAGGTCTCTGAAGCAGAGGGACAATGTGGCATCCTGAAGCATTGCTTATGACCACACACACACACACACACACACACACACACACACACACACACAAACGCCAGCAGGTGCTGTGTGCCAGAAAGGGAGGTGGAGAAGTCTAGAAGAGCTGCTAGGCTGGCTACCTCAACCCTACCTATCCATTTTCTGGTTCTTCATATATGAATATGAATGACCCACAGCCCCTCATACCTACAGCCTCACACCATGGTCAGCATGGCCTCGTGGCCCCAGTGCCACTAGCTAGGTCAGAGGGTTTCTGGCGCCACAATGTGGACACGTATGCCAAGAGGTGACAGAACTTACCGGAGGTCCTGGAGGGCCAGGAGGCCCTTTTGGCCCAAGCAGACCACGCGGTCCCTGCAAGAAGGAGGGACAAGGAAAAGTGAACCCCAGCTGGAGGACTGCCCTGCCTGTCTGCTCTGCTTCTCTCCCTGCACAGACCATGTCCAGTACTCTACACCCTGAGCTCAGATGGTGAATCCAGAAGCCTGAAAGAGATGCCATTGTGCCCCACTTATCCCATCCTCCTCTCTACCTGGACACTGGGAATCAGAATCAGGGGCTTCCTGAAATAGAGGGGCTCAGCTGGGCATCAGGAATGTCCTCAGTGAAGGGATCTTTCTCATCCACCTGCCCCTGACCTCAGGGAGGTGAGCACAAAATCTCTCCACAGAAAACTCATGAAATTACATTGCTCTGCTGGATACATTGTTTATCACTGAGTTTTTCTTCAGTCTCTCTCCCCAGTGACACACAATGCTGTCATTTCTGGAATGACGGAGGTCAAGGGATCAGGGAACAGAGTTAGAAGACAAAAGGCCTGCGAGGAACTTCAGGGCCTTTTTGGGGACAGCTGCTTGGGAGAGCCACAATGCCTCTCCTGGGCATTGACGGGTTGTGCACAACCCTACACAGAGGGCCTGGTCTGAGGCACCACTGATGTCTGGGGTGGATACAGGGCTGTAGGAGAACTGCCCACCTTGGGAATTATAGGCTTCACCCAAGTCTCAAGTGCCCTTGATTTTGACAGAATCTTTTTAGATGGAAAAACACAACAGCCTTTCCTCACATTCTCGGCGTCCTAAATGCTTCCTTCATTATTTTAATACTTAAGTCTTACAAATGTTTTTGAGATGCTAATAACCCAGAAGGCACTGCTTAGATGTGTGCTAAGGAGAGCAGCGCTGATGGATCCTCCTCAGTGGCCAATCAGACATCTAGGGTATCATTTCATCCCAAATGAACCTGAGCATGCCGATCCCGCGCTCTGCCCCGTGCGGCGTTTATGGCAGAGCTCATCAATTAGCTTCACCAGATGCAAACAGCCGCCTGACTTGGATAATGAAGGTAGGTTTCTGAGCATCAGTAAATGAAAGGTAATTAATGTCCTTTCACCCTTGTGGAAATCTGCTTCAAGCCTAAATATAAGTTGGCTGACTGAAGGGAGCTTTTCCTGTGGTGGGTCAGGCACCACCCTGGAGGGTGCAGTCGCCAGACCTGGGGCAAGCTTAGGCCTATTCAGTCCCCTTGACTGTCCCAGCACTATATGGCTGCTGACTGGACACCTGCCATGGCATCCCGGACATCTATCATGATGTCCTAGATGCCCGTCAGGTTACTTAGTTGCCTGCTATGATTCTTGTAGAACATCCACCATATTGTGCCTTCCTGTCTACTCTGACACACGAGGATGCCCACCACAGAACCTCTGAATGTCCTCCATGCTGCACTTGGGTGCCTGGCATAATTCCCCCGGAACTATGATGCCCCTGGGCATTTTCTATAGCTCTCCAGGGCCCAGCTTCCTCCTGTAAAAAGGGTCAGTGTATATTCCCTAGAGTTGCCTAGCCCCTAGTGTCCTCCTTCGTTTCTTTCCTGGGCAAATGTCACCTGCCTCTTTCCTCAGAGCAAGCTCTCTAATCTACTCCACACCCATCAATTCCTGACTGTGCAGCTGAGGCCCAGAGTCCCACCCATCAGCGACTTACAGGCTCCCCGGGCAGGCCCCTGGGCCCAACTTCTCCATCATCACCCTGTGGAGGAGAAAGAAGAGGATGTTTAGGGACACACTTTGAGGCCTGGATACCCAGAGGCCATCCCCTAGTACCACACAGCAGGGTTCTGCCTGCTCTGCTCAGGATATGCTGACTTGCTAATGTTGCTCCCATAGGAGAGGCTCCTGTCCTCACTCTGGAGCTGCAAGGGTGCAGGTACTGCAGGGGAACAGTGAGGCTTGGAAGCAGGCCCTGCTTGCCAGCTACATTCATAGCTGCAGCAAAGGCAGCTAGGCAGAACACTTATGGAGTTCAAGGCCTTGGCCACCCTCATGAGTAATAGAAATTGAGGAACAGGGGCATCAGAGGAGGGACAGAGGAGCCCCGGACAGACTGCCCTGAGCTCAGGGTCTACCAGGGTCCAAAGCAGCCAGTGGCAAACTCAGAAGAGCCTTTTCCTCCTGACTCCAGATGGGATGTTTGCCCTGGTTCCACTGGGTCACACCCATGGCTGCATAGCCAGGACATGTCTCCCTATCACACAGCTCGGTTCTCCTGCCTTCCTCACACACAAAGACATACATGCTCACATACAGCCTGCCTGAACACATGCTCATGTGTGCCTACATTCAATACATCTACTCACAGAGACATAACTGTGCAGCCACACACATAACATACATACATACCTATATCTCTATCTATCTATCTATGTATATTTGTACACACCTAGGAGTACACTTTTGCACATACAAAACACAGTGCACATGTGCACACAAAATACAGATGAGCATATAAATGCATGCTATGAACCCATACCGGCATTTCCTAAATCAAGAGGGTGGGCATCCAAAAGTACCCCTCTCCTTCCTCAGCTTACAGCTGATTAGGCCAAGGCCCAGACAGGGGAAACTCCCTGGCAAAGTCTGAAATCTGGAGAGGACAGTGCTTCTCTCCCACTTTCTTGGGGTTCTTGAGCTTCCCAACAATGGTGCAAGGAGCCCATAGATCCTGTCACGCATTCTCTGCCACACACATCTGTGCTGTGGCCTGAGTATGAGCTTAGCCTCCAGCCCCTCGAAGATACTTGGGACAGACACTGAGGAGCCCTCTGGGTACAGAAGCCCGACTCCAGCCCTTCCCTACCTTCTCTGTTCCTATATTCAGTTGCTTTGCCCTTCCCTACCTCTGGGGCCAGAGATAATGACTTCCCCGTCCCCCCCCCCCTCCTCAAGCCCTTGCTTCTCCGTCTGACACCTCATTTAGATGAGATCAGCAGAGATGCAGAGCTCATTAAGCCCCTGGCATCTCCCCTCCATGGGATCCAGGACACCTGCCTCCTACAGTTAGAAGCTCCGCTTCTGAGACCCATGACAGTTTGACCCTCATTGGCAAGAAGGATAAGGTAAAATGAATGCTTGTGCCTTGCTTCAGTCTCAGGAGCACACAGCCATCTCCCTGGGCCAACATGCATGCTTCCTTTCCCCAGCACCCTCACCGACCCTGCCAGGCCCACGCTTACAGAAAGAAGGATGCTGAGATACATACCCTCTCTCCATCATCTCCTGGGAGTCCGGGAGGACCAGAAGGACCAGGGTCACCCTAGTAAGTCAACCAGGGTCAGTGTTAGCCATTGTACAGCAGGTTGTTTACAACTGTCCCAAGCCCCTTTCTCTGTCCCCTGAAGTCTGACCCCGAATACCCCCAGTTTTGCAGGCTAGTTCCCTTGGGAGGAGGACGTATGCAGTCAGTCCAGAGGCTGGCCACAGAACCTTGCACCCAAGCCCCTAAGCTTCATGGCAGCAGAATCACCAGACTGAACCCCTAGCAGAATTAGCGGGAGACACAGACATCCAGGCACATGGTGTACTCAGTGTGAGGGAGGGTACCACAGAAAGGTACCGCCCTGGACCAAGAATCCCTGAGGGTCAGGGCTAATTTACCTCATGAAAACCTGCAGTTCCGAGTCTTGCCTGCAGCAGGCGCTCAACGTGTGCTCTCATCAGTAGATCAAAGGACTGCACACCCACCTCCTACCCCCAAAGACCGCCACTGGTGGCTGTGAGTTTGCCCACGTATATGCATGATTGTATTGTTGCATCCCTGTGTACATGTATGTATATGCATGTATATAATCCATGTCTGCCTGTATGTATGTGTGTGACTGGATAAGTATGAATGTCTGTGCCCATGTGTACCTGTTTACATACTTGTGTGCTCCTATGTATATACATGTATATGCACATGGATGTCTATATGCCTGTGTCTGTGTGTACCTGTGTGTGTATGTGCTTGTGTGCATATATATCTGGGTCCTATCTGATTACGCTTACATATGTCTCCATGTTTGTATATGTGTATACGTGTGTATGTGTGTGTGTGTGTGTGTGTGTGTGTGTGTGCCTGTGAATATGTGTATATGTGTATGCATGTGTGTGGCTAAGAATGTGTGTATGTGCATATGTGTGGATGAATATGTCTCCCTGTGTCTTTGTGAGTATGCCTATGAAGGTATCTGTGTACGTGTGTGTAACACATACACATGTACCTGGATGTCCCAAACAATGCTAAAACTGACCAATAAACTCACTTCAAGGTAAAGCAGGTCAGAGAGGATCCCCTCCCAGCTAGGGGGAGAAAGATGGGCAGGCACCATGGTGGCCAACTCCAGCCCTCCTTAGCAGCAGGATCTCGATACTGCCCCACCATCCCAGGTCCACAGCCTTAGTGTCCGGACTCTGCAGCTTGCATACGGTAGCTGCTTGGATTTCCCATGCACATGAAGCCTCCCTTAGGTAGAAAGTGGTCTCTAGAAGGCTCTAAAACTAGTTCTAAGACACATATTCCCTCACCCTGGGGTGAGGCACCTGCTGGGCTTGATCATAAACTGCAGTAGGAAATCCAACTTCTCTGGGCTAGATCTACATCAACAGGGACTTCATTCAGGGGTCAGTTCCATGAGCAGTCACAGTGTTTTACATGGGGACACCGTGAAATGGGGGAACCTGGCCCCATGTAAGGGACCCGAGCCTGTTGGAAGGAGAAGACCCTCTGGAATCCCACAGCAAATACTCACCCTGTGGCCCTTCTCTCCCGGCAACCCAGCCAGGCCATCAAAGCCACGGTCACCCTGCAAGGACAAGAGAGCTACATCAAACACCCACAGACAGCAGGACCTAGTAGTGGCACCCTTAATTCGGCACCCTGGACCCAGTGTCTTCTCATGGCCCCTGCACAGGGCTCCTGCCTCGGGCCACTGTGGAGTCTGCACATGCCACCTCCTCTCTCCCAGTGAGGCGGAGGTTAGAAGGGAGGGGCACTGCCATCCCCATGCCAAAGGCCAGGGCATCCTTGGGAATGTAGGCATGCGGGTTATCAATGGCCACTGCCAAGTCAGCCTGTGTTCATTTGCTCTGAGTCGCCCCCTGCTGGAGGGGTCCCATCTGTCCTGATGACTGCAGCCTCGTGTCACACACCGATGCTCACACTCACTGGTGAAGGCCCCACCATCTTCACCTGCAGAGACCCTGGCTCTTGTCCCCCAGCCTCACGGAGCCCAGGATCAGCATCCCACCTGGTGGGTGTATAAGTCAGGTAGTACGAAACCGAGGGCAGGGCATTTGAGGCTTTTCATGACTTCATAGTTAAAAGGTCATCAACTGCTTGACAGAACAGTAAGATTCTCCTCCTCCTGTCATCCATGGGGCCGTCAGTGTTCATTAACCCAGGGCTCACAGGAAGCATCCAGGACTTTGGAACCAGAGGACCCAACACAGATGTACTGAACAGTGACAGCTCCTGGTGACCCAGGCACGGGGAGAGAGTCCATACAGGATCATGGGAAAAGGGATGAACCCAGGATCCACAGCATCAGGAGGAAAAACAGCTGTCACATGTCTATACAAGTCCTATGCGTGCACAGGAGCCCCTGATCACCCACAGGTGTGTCTACTCACCCCCACAAGCCCCAGGTCCTGACTTCCTAAGGCAGTGGAGGAAGACTCATGTCCCATAGACTTGGGATCATCGGGCCACTCATGCTCCCAAGGGTGTGGCCTGCTTACCTGCACACTCCCAAGGGGTTCTCTCACAACTGGAGCCACCCCACCTCACTCACTGCCCATATGAAGAGGACACCTGCCCCTTTAAAGAGATTGACTCTCGCCTACGTAATTCACTTGTCAATCTGTCTCCACAACACACACCGGAAAGACTCATCCAAGTGAGTCAGCACTCCCCATAGTTACACTCGTCAAACATGATGGTTATGTCATCAACATGACGTCGGGGACGATGGTGAATGTGGTCCCCTGACATGAGGAGGTGTAGGTGACAGCCTACCTTGGGGCCTGTTTGTCCAGGCATGCCTCTAGCTCCATCACTCCCAGCACGGCCCTAGAACAGAGAAGACGAGCCGTCCATATGGAAGAAGAAGCATCCCAGCACATCCTCTGGGAACAGCTTCCCAGCAAGCCATGCTGAGGAAGGAGATCATGGAAAGCACTCCCACCAAGGGCAATTGTCTGGTGTCATCAGACTGGACAGGGGACTCAAATCCAACAGCCCAAGGCCATGCCATACCATAACCACTGGCCAACAAATAAGAATATAGTGCTTGTCTCATTAGGACTTGCTCAGGAGCCTGATGCTGCCTGCCCTTCTAGGCTTGGGGAGGGTAATGGGATTTGGGAGGCCCAGCTCGCTTTTGTGGCTCCAGTGACATGCTGATGACAACCATAGGAAGCTCAGCTCTTTGTTACTAATGGGAAGAAAATTAAAGACCAAAGATTTGCGGGAACGATAAAGGCTTCTCTAGGTCCATCTGAGTATGAGAGGGGTCCAGAGGATGTGTGTCCCACTCAGACAACACAGCGACCTAGAGGCAGGGTCTGCACGGTGACTGGTCACCCATCTTGTCAACTCTCACACTTGCTTTCCAGCCATGAAAAATATTCAAAAGCAAGCCCCAGAGTGCCTGGTTGATTGCCATGGGACGGAAGGCCGATCCTGGACCTTCAGAGTCTGCTATAAAGGCTACAGTCACCACAGGGAGAGGCACAAGGGAACAGGGACTCCCTGCCAAGCCCCTGCTCACTCGGGAGGCACACCAGCCTCTTCTTTCCCGTCTCCTGCAAATGACTGATCATGGTTGGGGATGTGGCCTGTGGGCTCATGGTCAGGCTCGGAGGCCATGCGGACAGTGGTAGCTTTGGTCTCTATATGAAACACATGAGAAGGTCTGTTTGTAGGAACAGGACAGGTTAATTAAGACTTTTCTAGCCTTCCCGGAGTGTGGTCATCACTTTTAAATAGTGTGGCATCTTGTAGCAGCTGTGTTCCTGAGGAAACCAGCTGGATCCATCCAAGAGGACACCATTCTCAACAGGAAATCCCAGGAGGCTAGAGGGCTGAAGGAAGGCCTGAGCGGGAGCTGAGGAAGCCATTTCTAGAGAGGAGGCACGAGGTGTCCCCAAAGACAAGGCCTACTATCAGCCATCAACAATGTGGATCCAACTGCTGTGACCTGTCTGGGAGATGGCTGTAGAGACAGGTGAGCCATCTCACCCCTGGACACAGCATTTGTTTTGAAGCAGCGGCTCAGACACAGCTTTGGATGTGGACATGGGACAATGAGGTGCTGAAGGGGACAGTCTACTTCAGGTCTGGGCACAGATGCTGTCCCCACACCACATGCTCATAGCACCCAGCACTTACCCGTCTTCCAGGCTTCCCTGTTGGGCCAGGTGGACCTTGCACACCTCTCGGACCCTGCCAGAAATCAGAGGACAAGGCATCAGGGCATGTCCCTCTTCTAGGGAAAGAGAACATCCATCCCCATGCCTGTCAACCTAGCCTAAAGCTTTGCTGTACCGGTTGCCCCCATGTGGGCATCTTGGGGACAAGACACAGAGCTCCTGCATTAAGTGAGGGCTATTGACAGATACAACAGAGAGCTTGTGCTATGGTATCGAAGGACAATTCTTCCTGATTTTGTTGAAGAATGGGGTCACCCCAGCAACCAGGAGCCACCCTCCTGAGAGCAAAGCAGAGGTAGGTTTACACGTACCTGAGGTCCCATGTCTCCTGGCTCACCCTTCAAGCCTCCGCTCCCAGGGGGACCCTAAGGAGACAGTATCGGATTAGTGTGTCCTCAGACAAGTGACACAGGACACAGCAAGGCTGCCCTGGCTGGACACTGTGTGTGGAGCAGGCACGGAGCCCCTCATCACGAGGCTGGCCTGCCTACTGTGACAAAGGGGAAAACATGCCTTCCGGGAGGCAGGGGGACCTGTAGCTGCCAGAGTCTCCTCCTGGTTCTTCACAGAGCCCCAGGGGACGGAGCTCACAGAGCTCATGAAGTCCTGAGAGGACAAGTTGGCCCGTGGTTTGTGACAGCCCCCAGCTTGGAGCACACTGCATAGCCTATGGTCCAGCTCAAGATAAGACCTCCTGGGAGACTGGCCTCACTCCTGGGTGCAGGGTACTGAGCCCAGACCTAGGGGTGGGAGGCGGCACATGGCAAAGTCAGCCAGGGGTCCAATGGTGTAAGAATTCCATGTCTTTGCATTGGGCATTCAGTTCAATGGTAAAGCGCTTGCCCAGCAAGTGCAAGGCTCTGGGTTCAGTCCTCCTCTCTGGAGGGCAGGGAGGTGGCTGTGTCCTCGTAAGAGCCTACTCCCAGTCCCCAGAGCATGTATTGGACACCTGGACGACAGCTGAGTGTCCCTGAATACATGACATCCACGCTGCAATGTGATGCCCCAGAGGAGAGCCAAACTGAATTAACTAGACCCCTCCCACCGCCACCCCCCACACTGGGGTTATCTTTGACCCTGGGACAGAACTGTAAGGAAGAAGACCCCAGAAAGACAGAAAAGCTGATTCCTCATGAGCCAAAGGTGCAGCCAGCACAGCTGTATGGACTCAGCCTCTGAGAACATCTCCAGGCCTCTAGCACAGCAGCCCCTCCCCCACCTGCTGTGTGCCCTGTGATAGAGAAAAGTGAAAGTAGCCTAGAGTGTGTGCTTTACAGGGAGAGCTTGGAGCTCAAGGGTAGAGGTGGGGAGGGAGTACCCCCATCCTCCCACCATGCTTAAACTGAGGGCTATTTCCCAGGAATCTCCCAACACTTCAAGTGACCTTGCACATAGCCATCCCCCTGACATGTGCTCCCACAACGGGGTGGAACAGCTCCAAGAGGCCACCTGTCTGAGCTGGCTCCCAACTGGGCACAAAGGTGCTGGGCAGAGGGCCATCCAATGTTCTCCACCAACCGGCCCCAGACCTGCCAATCACTCACCATGGGGCCGGGTCTCCCGGTAAGACCCATTGGACCAGCTGGTCCCCTCAGTGCCAACTGCAAAGGAAAGGGAGGGAGATGAGAAAAGGACTATGGGTGGACCTGGCCTGGTTTTCTGGCTCCTGACCTGTGACACGTGGCCAGGGGAAAACGGGGCCTAGGACAGGAAAGACTGGAGGTTCACAGGGGTCTCACCCACTCAATTCTGGGAATCAGGGCACAGAGATAAACGTCAGTGCAACCCGCTGCCTCACTGTGGGCACGGTCCCCAGTGCCTTCCTCTCTTCCAGCCCTGTTTGGAGAGGCCCTGCTTGTGGACCCCCCCCCCCCCCATACCAAATCTGAAATGTAGTCTCCTTTCCTGGGCTGGGCTGAGGTGTGTATTTTCCCTGTGGATTTGGACTGTTTCATTTCCTGAGAGAAACACTAGGTACTCTCCAGCAACGAAGGGTGTGTGTGTGTATGTGTGTGTGTGTGTGTGTGTGTGTGTGTGTGTGTGTGTGTGTGTGTGTGTGGTGCACGGGAGAGCCTGTGGGCCCTGGGCTCCTGCTCACACACTAACCCTCAACTTGGTGTGACTCCTGCAAGCCTCCACACAGGCTCAACTTGTCTGCCCAAAGAACTGCTCTGTTGCAGGGTTCCAACCCCCACCACAGTGCCATCTTAAGTTTGGAAGATTATTTTGCATTTTAAAACTACCCGGAGGCTAGGGAGGTGGCAAACTGCTTGCTATGCAAACATGAGAATCTGAGTTAGGATTCCCAGCACACATGTAAAAGGCCAGATGTGCCAGTACCTGTCTCTGTTCCCAGTGCTGGAAGGCAAAACAGCTGGATTCCTGGAGCTCCTGGCCAGCCAGCCTACACAAATCAGTGAGCTCCAGGTTCAGTGAGAGACCTTGTCTCAAAATAAAGATAGAGACCAATAGAGGAAAATACCTGACATTCATTTCAGGCCTCCATACACATGGACACACATGTGCAAATACACCCATACACACAATAATAAAAATATACAATATTAAATGTTTTTAAATTTACAAATAAAAATATACAATACTAAAAATATTTTTAAAAATTGGGGCTGGAGAGATGGCTCAGGGGTTAAGAGCACTTCTTTCAGGGGACCCAAGTTCAATTTTCCTCACCCACATGGTGGCTCACAACCATCTGTCACTCCAGTTCCAGAGGATCTGATGCCTCTTCTGGCCTCCATGGGCACCAGGCACGCACATGCAAGCAAAACACTCACAGAGAATAAAAATAAATCTTAAAAAAAAAATCATTCAAGCCCTCTCTCGGTTGGCTTTGACAAAATGCACACAGATGAAGAGGCCAGCCAGGCAGGCACATGTCAACAAACCTAATCCCAGGGAGAGCCTCATCTGATTTGGGTTTATCACTGGCTACTCTGTTCCATGGCAACCACACAATACTGAAACTGTCCTTCAGGTACCCCAGTGCACTCTGGCCACTAATGTCTCCTCTGCACTGCACAGAGTAGTATCACTATTTCCCAAACAAGGAATTCTATGCTGGCCTTATCCACACTTCACCAGCGGACCACCCACCTGCCCACCCCACCGGGCAGTGGCAACATCAAGCCAGTCACAGGCAATCAGCAATCTGGAGCCACATTCTTAGTGATGCCATCTACAGATGTGCTCACTGGGACGGAAGGGACCCTGGACCCAGACCTAGTGCCCCTGGGCTCAGTGTGAGAGACCCTGGACCCAATGCAAGAGCCTCGGGGGTCCATGAAAGATTCTGGGCCCAAAGTGAGGGACCCCGGGTCCATAAGCTCTTTCCTAGGGCGTGTTCTTGCACTCAACCCCAACCCCAGCCCTGGGAGACTGAGTCAACCACCTAGCACCCCCACCTGGAGCCCTGAGAGTTCCTTTCCCCATGGCTAGCCCCAAGTGCAAGGCCTGGCCCAGAGGTGAATGTCTGCACACGGCAGAAGAGGGGTTCACTGGGTCAGACAAGCTGCAGAGGTCCAGAGGCCTCTCACCCCTCTCTTTGGACAGGGTACCCCTGAAAACTTTCCTTAAGCTCCCTACATTCTCCAGCTGTACATGGAGGACCCAACCCTCCCTATGCTCCTGACCAGGCAAACTGTGAGTCAACCATGCAGCCACCGGAGCCAGGCTCCACCACACAGAACCCAGGCATCCACATTACTTACCCTGGCTTGCTGGAGGATAGCTTGGGCCTGGGACTCCTGGGCAGAGACCATGGGGCCCTTAGAACCAGCATCACCACCACCTCCAAACCGGAACTGCGAGAGCAAGGTGAAAGGGTCACTAGGGATGGAACATGGTACCCACTCTGATCCCAGCATGAGGCCTTAAGTAAAGCAGACTCCCAATCCCAGAACCTTTATGCACACGGCCCTGGTCCACAGCTATCACAGCCCTTCTGAAAGCCTGGACATCTGAAACTTGGCCTGTGCCCACAGAGGACTTTGGGTCTTCATTGTTTTGCAGCCTGAGGAACCACAGACCCCCATCACTGCAAAGAATAGCCAGGGGTCAAAGAAACAGGGCAAGGTCCAAGGGACCTGCAAGGGACACCATGGCTCCACGTGGGGTCTCCCTCAGTGTGACAAGGGAGTAAAATGCAGTTGGTGCTCTTGTTCTGAGGCCTTAGGAGGAGAACATGGGCACCAGATGGCACTTTCTTTAACATCTGCCCTCGGGAGGGGAACTGCCAACTTCCCATCCTCCTCCATACCAGCCGTCCCAGGAGCACTGGACTTAACTAGTGCTGGGAACAGAGTCCCGAGAGCACAGTGCTGAGGACACGGACCTGGGAACACAGTGATGAAGGCACAGTGATGAACACAGTGATGAAGGCACAGTGCTGAACACAGTCCTGGGACACAGTACTGAACACAGTCCTGAGGACAAAGTGTTGACTAGCGTGCTGAGGACACAGTGCTCAGGCACAGTGAAGGAGATAAGGGGAAGGAACACAGTTAAGAACAAGATGGCTGGGGGGGCTGGTCCAGCCCTGCCTATGTCTGCTTCTAACTCCTTTCCTTTCCCACGTTTGTTAGGCCTGACCTACCTAGAACCCTCCGTCCTGCGGGCACTTTTGCAAGGGCCCAGCTGTTCTCCAGAGGTAGACAGGAGTCCAGGGCCTGTACCCCTCCCCTCATGGTCTCCTGTAACTGCAGAGACCCCAATGCCAGCAGCAGTGGTTGGGTGCCGGCTACCAAGACATAGATGTCTAGGAAACGTCTGACTTTGGAACCTGAGGCCAGGTTGGCCTTGAGCTACTCTCTGAGCCTGGAGTCTTTCATCTATGAACAATTGGCCTGAGGGAGCATCCTCCACTTGTTATAGACACAGAGAATATTACACAGGATTCAATAGCAACTCCAGTGGGTTCCAGAAGGGTCTAGAATAAACCACCACAGCCACAGAAGATGATACCTAACCACAGAAGTAGCTTCCAATGAAGCCCTTGTTTTTCTTCCAATCACTGGTTGACTCTCTAGGGAGCTGGGAGTCTATCCAGTGACAGAGGGCCTTGCAGCAGGCTTCCCCAGGAATCTCACCCAGAGAGTGGGACCTTCCTCTCTCCTCCTGGTACCAACGACGGGCTGAGCTATGTGGGCCTGCGGCAGCTGCAAAGACCACCCACCCAAACCCCATTCCTGGGCTGCACAGATCGCTGCACCTACCCCTTCCAGGCCCTGCCCGCTGCACCCCCCTCAGCCCCAGTTAACAGCACTCACCGGCAGCATGAGCATGGTGCCTGGGGGACCGGGCAAGCCGTCAGCCCCAGGAAGACCTGGGCGCCCAGGGGGACCCTACAGGCAGACAGGGAAGAAAACTGGTCAGAGAGACAAGAGGACAGAGCTGAGCAGCAGAAAAAAGGCTAGCAAGCACAGAGCAGCGCAAGACTCCGCAACAGGAAATGTTCTAGAAACCCAGAGAAAGAAGCAACATGATAGGGGGCTGTGGACCCAGGACCCCTCCCAGTCTTCCCTGTATCTACCTAACTTTACCATTTATCCAGAGTTGCTTAAACCACCATGATATCCTCAACCACTGCCTGGAAGAGGCCATAGCCAGCTGAACATACTACATGACATCCTTCCATGAGACCACACCATCATCTGCCTTTCTACTTCCTGCTTAAACACCTTACTGTGCTGGGCCAAGAATCAGCTCCAGGGACAAATGCCTGTCCTTAACACATGAACATCCTCGTCTACAACTTGGCTGTCTGATTATTAGTGATGACATTCATTAGATGACCAGGCAAAAAAGGAAAGAAGGGAGGAGGGGAGGGAGGGAGGCAGGGAGGGAGGGAGAGAGGGAGGGACGGAGGGAAGAAGGAAGGAAGGAAGGAAGGAAGGAAGGAAGGAAGGAAGGAAGGAAGGAAGGAAGGAAGGAAAACTCACGGGCTGCAGTACTCTGACTCACCACCAAGTGTCGGTAAGGAGCTCATGGCCCAGGGCATGGCTCACATCCCACCCAGAACAAACTTCCCAGCCAGTGGCTTGATTTCTAATAAGAGGGGCTAACGTGAGAACTAATGGAGGCTCCAGGTCATTAGCTGCCTGTGAGACACAGAAGCACCAGGGTCCTCCGAGCTTGTCATACTCATGTAGGGCCACTGCCGAGGGCTGCCTGCTGGCTGCCTCTGGACCCAGGTTGGTTCTTAAACTCCTGCCACAGGGCCAGATGAGAGTCAACTCCATAAAGATCTGAGGGGGGTGACACTGGATGGCCCTGGGGAGAGGGGCAATTTGAGGAAGTAGTAGATGTTCTTAGTGTCATTTCTACACTGAAAAACAATACAGGAGGCAAAGCAGGATAGAGAGAGGAAGAACCAAAGCAAGAGGAAGAAGGATGCACAGACAACCCCACAGAGCATATGGTCTTGGACCTAAACTGGCTTCTTACTCTTTCTCCAGGGTCGCCCACTTGGCCAGTAGGACCCGTAGTTCCTGGTGGTCCTGGAAGACCCTGGAATTGAAAATCAAGTCAAGACGGGGTTTCAGATATGGCCTCAGGGCAAAGACCTTCCAGTTAAGTGAGAACAGAAGAGGGGCCAGGGAAGTCCCAGGCCCCGGTATCTGCAGAAGTGGGGAGATCCCCCCTCAGTGCCTCCCACAGGTCAGAGGGCAATAGAACCAGACACTCACAGCCGGGCCTTCAGGGCCTGGGGGCCCCTCTATCAGCATGCCCTGCAGAGAGGAGGAGAAGAGGACATCTGAGATCAAGGGCCCAGCCCAGCCCAGCCGCCGAGCTGGTGGAAAACATTCTAGATTTACAACAGTCAACCGAGGGGTCAGTTAGTCCTTATAGGGCTGACTCACGGGCAGTGGCCTGTGGTGGGGAACACTCTCCCCATCTTCGCATTCCACAGGCTCTCCTCAAACACAACTTTGACAAGAGCACCACAATTCGCCAGGATGAGAGAAACGGCCCCAACTACTACTCCTGTCTTCTGCCTCTACCTGAAGAGTATCCAGCTACCCAAGGGGTAGAACAGACCCCAGAACCAGGCACCCAGACGGACTGACGAAGGCTGAGGACAAGGAACTACGTGGGCTGAGGGTAGTCAGGACACACCCAGCCCCTCCTCCCAAGTGCCCAGCGCTCTGCTGAAGTCACCTGACCCACAACTGCCTTCTTCCCATCATTCCTGAACAGAGGTTTCATCTTGTCTCCTGCTCTCACTGTGTCCAACCCCAAAGGGGATAAGGCCTCCTGTTGCCTATTGGCCCTGTCTTGAAAGAAGGGCTTTTCTGCTCCGGGATCTGCATTTCTGGGTGCCCCCTTCATAAAGCACCACTCAGACTTCTCTTGATCTCCCTATCACCACCCACCCACCCACCCAGAACGATCTGAGTCCCATGCACACTTTAGGAGAATCTGTGCTGGGAGGGTGGGGTGGGGATCTACACACAGGCCTGCAGCTGGTACCCAGAGTCTGGGGCAGACTGGGGTAGCTGTAGGACCTTGTCATGACACTTGCATGCTGTACAGGCTAGGCAGGTGTGAGACATGCATAGATATGTCTCCCCGTTGGTTCTCAAGACTGCAGGAATAATGGAGGGAGTGGCTGGAGCCCTTGGCCTTGAGCCAGGTCCCTTTCTAGTCTCCCAGCCAAAGGAAATAGGAAGGGCTATTCTGCTGAGATAATGGATGCCATCATGCCTCCTATATGTCTTTGAAAGTACATGACTCTCTTCTCAAACCTGGGCTTCGCTCTGACAAGCGAAAAGACCTACTCAAGTGGAGGTGTGAGACCTGAAAGGCTGGTCACCATGGCCAAGGAGGTGGGGATGAGACACAGCTGACCAAGGGCTGCAAAGTACCCCACCACACAAGCCTTATCCACCCTGCCTCTGAGGGTTCCTGGTCGCTGGGAAGCTATACGCCATGTTTACACAGATGCGCTAGGAGAAATATTTGTGCGTGCGATGTACACAGAGAACTCATCCAAGCGGCTCATCTTCCCACTTCCCGTTTCCCCTGACAGGCAGCTGGGAGGACTCAGAAGTGGAGAAGGGATTAAGGGAACCACTGGCCCTGGCAGGGCCCAGGAGACAGCAGCTGTCTTTCCAGACACACACACTGTTGTTCTGTGGAGCGGGGGCAGCATCGCAGGATCTCACAGGAGGCAAGCCCCGGATCACCCCAGGTCAGAATAAAAAGGAAGGCATGTGGCTAGAGGAACCAGTCCCTGGTCCCATGGCCTTCCAAGACATGCTGGCCCTACCCTGCACCTCACCACCCCACCCATCTCCTAATGCACTGGGGCTCAGAACTACAGGAGAAGGTCTCTGTAGCTGACAGGGCTTATTCACTAGCGGTCTATCAGAAATAAACTCAGCTACGCTCACTAACCCCCACCACAGCCACACACACACTGACCCAGGTTCACACAAAGAAAGGCTGTGACACGGGGTGGCAGATTGAGCTCTTTACTGTGTATACATACGTCGGGTATGTCAAAGCATCATGCTTGAGGGCTGGAGAGATGGCTCAGTTAATAAAGTGTGCAACCATGAGAACCTGAGTCTGGGTCCCAGTATCCATATAAAAGCTAGGCTTGGTGGTGTGCACCCGTAACTGGAGACAGGTCTAGACCATTGCTGAGCTCTCCACCACCTTACCTCCAGGGGAACCCTCTTCAGGATACTGAGGGCACCTGCACATACATGGCAGACACTTTAGACATGGTTAAAAATAAAATTAATCTTAAAAAAGAATAAATTGGAGATCAATTGAGGAAAACAATTGACATCTACCTTTGGCCTCTGCATGTATGTACACCCTCCCACAGGCATACACAGCACATATCTATACCAAAGTGTACCTACACACAATAATAATAATAAAAATAAGCCATACTGTTTTGTTATCTTAAATACATATGGCTAAACAAGAACCAGAAATAAAAGATCTCAGACTTGGCCAAACTGAAGACAGTTGTTTACTTTGCAGTGAGAAAAGATCTTGCTCTGTAGCCTAGGCTAGCTCGGAGCTCAGATCCTCCTGCCTCAACCTCCCAGGTGCTGGTATCATAAGCGTGTGCTATCACTCCCAGCTCTCAAACCCATCCTTAACGGAGATCCATCCATCTGCTAAGCAGAACAAACTAGAAGCAATGACGGACTGGGGCCGGAGCTCACTTGGTAAAGCCTAGCATGCACAAAGCCTGGGCTTGA
The DNA here is from genome assembly GCF_949786415.1 of Peromyscus eremicus. Lineage (NCBI taxonomy): Eukaryota > Metazoa > Chordata > Mammalia > Rodentia > Cricetidae > Peromyscus > Peromyscus eremicus. The sequence goes on along the minus strand of NC_081419.1, from coordinate 1,879,303 downwards.
ACTCCAGCACTGTAGGAACTAGGTATGGTTCATAATCCCAGGATTAGGAGTTCAAGGTCATCCTAAACTACTTAGCAAGTAAGCCTGGGCTACTTGAGACATGGTCTCAAAAAACAAACAAACAAACAAAAAAACCAAAAAAAACAAAAAGCAATGATAAACCAGGAAGGCAGAGTGGAGTGGGTGGCATCATCGCCCCACCAGGTGAGAGGCATCAACTCAGCACTTACTGGTCCTTGAGCCCATTGTAGGCTGGCGCCAAGGATATTGCTGGGTCTGCCCCGTATCCACCAAGTCAGATCTGTCCTTTTACGGAGCCCCTTGTCTTGAGGATAAATTAGAGGAGCTAAAACCTGAGCAGGGAAGGCCAGTCCTGTCCTCCTGGATGCAGGGGATGGACTGTAACCCCATTCTGTTGAAAATCCATTCTGTGGGACAGGTGTTGGGGAGAGGGGATAGCAGCCGCCCCCACACGGAGCAGGGTATGCACCGCCAGTCCCCAAGGCCTCCATCTGTTTATGTATAGCTAAGACTCTGAGGACATCTGGCGGCGCTCCAGGTTGACAATTCCAAATGTTTACACCATCTCTCCGTGGGGACTTGCCAAAGGCCCTGTGGACACTCTGAGGAAGCTGGGAAGAAGCGAGCATCAGGCGGGGGTGGGGGTCCTTCTGTAACTGCCTCCAGATGGCTTGTGCTGTTCCCAGAGAAGAGGAGCTGGATCGTCTAGAGACGAGTGTCCCTTGGACTGCCTGTGCATCCTCAGTGCTGTCTCTGAACCACCCTCGCCCACAGCCTTCTTCAGGGCAGCCCTCTAATGGGGCTCTCTCCGTGCCTCTTCTGTTTTCAGAACTGGGGTGCCAACTCCACACACAATAAGCTTAAGTAAGCCTGTTTAAAGGTACCACCCAACCACTTCTGAAGCTGAAGACCAGCCTTGAGGCCCACAGAGCCTTGGGTACCTGCCTTTTCTGGGATCTCACTGCCCTACTCAGGAAAGATGCCCCTTTTAATGAAGCATCAGGGACTGGGTCAAGGGGCTGCAATGGCTGACCATGTCCTCCACCTGGGGCCAAGTCCAGTTGAGGTGGTACCTTAAGGAGGTCCAGCTAACAGAGAGGCCATCAGTGTTGCAGCCTCCCCCTGGCACAGAGTGGAGCAAGCCTCAGGCATGTGCCAGGAGGTAAGTCTGCCCTGGTCCCTTGAGATGCTCCTCTTTAGGACTAGCCTCCTGTGAACATGAACTTGGGTTGAGATTTCCAATGGAGTTGAGCAAGGGGTCCCCAAGTTGGGCTACCCCCATGCTCTGCACGCTTTCCCTTTGTTCCCTGAGCCTATAGCTTCAGATAAGAGTTGTCTTCTTTGGATCCACAGAGCAGTCTGGGAAGAGGGTACATGTCCTCGGGCTCAGTGCCAGGGGGAGCCAGGGGCATGAGCAGCAGGCAGAGCCCTTGGAACCAGCAGGAGGCTTTCTTCCAGGGCTTCCCTTGGCCAGGAAAGAGGCCAAGCCAGGGAGCTTGCCCTAGTCCACTGGCCTACTAAGCGCTGCCAAGCAAGGCTCTTCCCCTGCGTGAAGGTGGGGGCCCTATGAGGCTGGTTCTCTGTCCTAGGGAGCCCCAAGGTCATGTCATGAACTCAGCCCCAGGGAGTTGAGTCCTGGCGGTGGAACTGACAACTTCCCAGCCTTGCAATGCCAGGATGTAGGACAAGGGCTTCCTCCCTTGGGTACTCACAGGATATGCTAGGATGGATGACTCAGTGGCCAGCTCCCCTGGGCAAAGCCAATTCTGAGCCCACACTCCCATGTCTACCGAGCCCAGTTCAGCCAATTGCACAGCTTTCTGTTCTCAGGACCCAAACAGGCCACAGCACCTAGCAGGACAAGGACGCCCTCACCAAGGCCAGGAGGGGCATGGACTGCACACAGCCATACACTCTCTGCAGGTCCTTGTGCTAACTTACCTAGGATTCTATTGGCTAATGGCATGGGGATTTGCTCAGGGTTGGGGGGGTGTCCTACCTCAAAGCCACTTACACTCCCTTGACATGGCTTCAGATCTTTTCCGTTTCAATGGTAGCAGCAAATGGACTCAAATGGAGGCATAAAGGGCACAGAGAGGGGAGGTCCTTAACTAACTACCACCCTGCTACTGACACTAGGAGTTCCCCACCCAGCCTTGGTCCAGTCTCCCTCTCAAGGTCTGTGTCCCTTCTTCTCTCCGCAGAGGTGTTCTGACCCTCTGCCTTCTCTACAAGTACAGACACGTGTGATCTACACGTTGCCCACCACCTTGACCAAGCTCTAGAATATTCTTTCACTCCCAATTATCTGTGAATCAGAGGATGTAGAGGACATGGGGGTGGCTTCTTGAGTGGCCTGGTGGGCAGAGAGTGGAGACCCACAGTCCGATCACACCCTACAAGATGATCATGAGCTTAGCAGAGGACACCGCAGCTCACAGGCACAGTTTTTGCACACACATGTATGTCCTTACCGGCTCAATGATGGCTGGCTCTCCCTTTTGCCCTTTCTCACCTCGAGGTCCTCCAATCTGGGTGGCGGTGGAATGTGAGATTCCAGAGAGAAAGGACGGGGGGAGAGAAAGGGAACAAAAAGTCCATGTGACACAAAACTGGTGCAAAACCAGGGTGCCCCCTGCAGTTAGGCACTCCCCTCGTGTCCAAAAGCAGGATCACAAGCTGAAGCGGACCGCCCATCCCCACACCTGGCCATGCCTATATCAACACAGTCAGGCAATGAGGCACCTGATGGAAGTCAGAGAGGCCACTTCAGAGAATGAAGCTCAGTCAGGCATGGTGGCGCACGCCTTTAACCCCAGTGCTTGCTTGGGAGGCAGAGGCAGATGGATCTATATGCACATCAGGCCAGTCTGGTCTACATAATGAATTTCAGGCTAGCCAAGGCTACACAGTGAGATCCTGTCTCTAATTAATTAAAAGAGAAGAATGAAGCCGCATGGCAACCGTGGCCACTCTTACCACCCTCAGACTTCTGGAAGTGCTGTCCCTTCCCACTGCCCAGATGCCCCTGAGCAGCGGAGCCTGGGTCTCTTACCCCCTCATAGATGGTATCCTGGTTAGCCGGCATGCCTGGCCCTATCTCTGATGGGGAGCCGTTAGAGTCGGAGTCGGGGTCGAAGTATGGGTCATAGTAGTTTTCGTCTAGATTCTTAATGGTTTCCTCGGTGAACTCAACGCCCAGGTCATCCTTCCCTTCCCCTGGAGACGGAGCTGGCTGCAGATGAAGGGACAGAAGTGGCAGGGTCACTCAGGGAGGCTGACCAGCTGACATGCAGACTTTGCCTGGCAGGCCCTGAGTCCAGCTATTTTTGCTGCACATATAACAACCAGTGGCCCCAGAACAGAACAGTTAGAGCTAAAGGCCATGAGGGATTCCACGAAGGAAGACAAGTGGTCTCCACAGCCTTTCTGCTGCACACCTCCCAGCCACCATGGGGATGGGTCCCCAAACTGCCCAAGACACCGTAACAAGCTAGGGCAGGGAGAAACAGCAGTGCCCCTCAGAACTGCACCCCATCCCCGGGGAGGTCTGCACTCAGCTGGCGCTTACAGCTTGCACCCTGGAAACTGAGGTTCTTCCCAATAGTGAAGAACACAATGCCCCATGAGGGTTACTCCGTGATGTCACGGATGGTACTCCTGTAACCAAAACCTACAGTGTTATCTGAGCCACCCTGAGAATGAGAATTCAGAGCCCAACAAAGCTAATCTACCTGTTTTTCAGGGGAAACTGAAATAAACTCAAAAAGCCAATGGCTTCCAAATCATACTCAACCCCACTACAGGGAACTTGGGAGCCAGGATATGGGGGGTGTGGGTGATGAAGGCCACCCAAGGAAGTAGGTGCTCAGCAGCGACCAGAGCCATGGCCTTTGCCCCTTCCCCACCCCTGCCCCTAGTTCAAGGCATAAAGAAAGGGAGGCAATTACGTTGGAGCTGTTGGCGGTAACGCTGGTGCTAGTGGGGATCTCGGCCCCTGAGTCGGGGTTGGTGGGCTGGTCAGGGTTCTCTACACCCTCGCCGTAGCCAAGGTCTTCGTAAGGGGAGGGAGTGTAGTAGTCGTCAGTGGGGAAGTAGTCATAGTCCCCAATTCCTGGGTCCTCCTCCTTGCCGGTAGTGTCAGGCACTGTAGGGGCTTCTGGTGGAGGCTGGGTCTGTTCCTGGGGGCAGAGGATAGAAAGAGGCAGTCAGGGTACCTGGATCCAGGATTGTCTAGGCATCCATCCTAGCATTCCTTTAGTAGGAGAGTGATCAGCAGCCGAGTGTGGATGTGAAGTTCACCCAAGGCCTGTGGACTTGGGTTCAGGGCCCTCAATCTCTGGAAGGCAGAGAAAATGAGGGAGGCGGCCACTGCGTGAATACACCAGGTACCAAGAGTGGCGTGAGTAGATGGAGGCCCACGCAGTGACACCAGGAAAGGTCCAAACCACAGCTTAAGCTTCCATATGTGCGTGGGTGGCAGCGGGGGCGGGGGAGGTGGCGGACAGGGGGGCGAGAGGGGGCGTGTCTCACCCTGTAGCCCAGGCTGGCCTAGAACTCATGATTGTCCTGCCTCAGCTTCCCAAGAGCTAGGATTATGGGCATGTGTTCATAGCCTCTGGCTGTCTGCCCTCCCCTGCTCCATGGCCCGAGGAACCACGAACCTCCCCAGCCCAGTCCCAGTCCAGCTCAGACCTCAGGAACCTCCGTGGTTTCTCTGGCGGCTTCCACTGGCTTCTGCGTGGGGGCAGGCTCCTTCCCTGGGTCTTCAGGGTCTTCATAATACGGGTACTCATAGTAATAGGTCTCACCGTCTCCTTCTGGGTACTGAAGTCAATGGTGCCCATATGAAGAAGGAAATGGACATATTACAGGGCAGCCTGACAAACTCCTTGCCCTGGCTCAGGTGGGAAATCAGATGTCATAAGGCATTGCCCAGTCCCAAGGGTCCCTGGACAGGGCTATTCCCTCAGCCACTCCCTGAGGAGCTGAACAAGACCCAGAAGCCCAACATGGGGATAGGCAACCCCACACTCTCCTGAGAGGTCAGCAAAAGTGGAGCCCTAAAAGTGGTTACATCTGACCCCTAGGAATCAGTGTCAGGACAAAGTGTGATTTCTGTGGGCCACAGCCATTAGCCACCAAACTTGACCTTCAACCCCAAAACATGGGTACCCAGCAGGAGGGATTTATAGTCACAAGCAGGCATTCTGCCCTCAAATACAAATCAGGGACCTGGTGGGGGCTGGCCTCAGACCTCCATCCAACACCATCTCAGGCTATGTGGGGGTGTGGCCTAGGCCAGGGAACCCGACTGCCCATGAAAGCCCCCACCTACTCTGACCAGCAGTGAAAGAGGAGGGATGGAGAAGTACAGATTGAGATGCAAAGATACTCAGAGAAGCAAGAGACCAGCCCAGCCAGAGAACTCCAAGTAAAATGAATAAGGTGTTGCTAGAGGAAGGCATAGGAAGGTGAGGAGAGTGACCCAGCAACCGGAGTGGGAAGTGGGGAGAAGGGCAAAGGGGCAGACATGGCTGTCCTTCAGAGTTGCTGCTGCTGTGGGACTCAGGGCGCCGACCACTATACCACAGGGCTGAGCATGCCCTATTGCAGAACTTCAGGTGCCCATGAGGGAATGGACTGAGCTCTGGAGAACAGGTGAGGCCCAGCCTAGGGGTAAAGGGCACCTCTCTGCATCCATCTAGGGATGTGTGTGGAGGGTTAAAGGACGTAGCTGCTGATGACACTCCCTTGAGAGACTCCATCATGGCGGGGGCGGTGTAGCTGCTCCGCGGTAAAGTGGATCAGACATCACACACTGCTTCCCCTACGGTTTGTTTAAAACTCAAACTCGGTCCTGCAGCTTCCACAGTCCTTTATAATCCCAATCCTGCTGGCTCTGCACCATCCTGGGGTTTGACTGTACTCCCACCATGAACCCAGCCAGAGGTAACTCACGTATTCATCTGGGTTAGGGTCCTGTGACTGAGGTGTGTCAGGGACCGCGGTGTCACAGTCGGGGCTGTAGTGCTCACAGTAATCATAGGCAGCCCGGTGGTCAGAGACAAAGAGCAACTGTTGGATGTCACCCTACAAAAGGACAAAAGCTCATGAGTAAGCAGCACAGGTACTCATAGGGATCTGGGGGACCCAGGAGACCCAGCCTGATGCTTTGGGCCAGAGAGCAGCCCAGGAAAGACCTTGAGACGAGATGTCCTCAGGGAAACACTTCCTCTCAGCAGATGCTGCTCTGAAGAACTACTTAAGCTAGGCTGGCCCATCTAGGGATTAACCCATTCATCTCCCCATCTATCTGTTCACCCACACATTCATCTACCCAACCATCTATTTACCCACTCCCCTTTCCATCCATCCATTATCTAAGCATACATTTATTCTCTTACCTACCCATCTGCTCACTTACATTTTTATCCATCCATTCATCCATCTATCCAACTCACCCGTCCATTCATCTGTCTTTCTGTTCATCCATCTATCTACCTATCCATCAGTTCACCTACCCATCCACTCATCATCCATGTACTTATCCACCCACCTATCTATTCATCTACCCTTCCATTAATTATCCCTCCACCTATTCCCACATTCACCCACCCACCCATCTACTTACCCATCCATTCATCCATCCATCCATCCACTAACCACCCACCCATCTATTTATCCATTCTTTTATCCAACAATCCACTCAGTTGTCCATCCAATCATCCATCCATCAATCCACTAATCACCCACCCATCTATTTATCCATCCTTCCATCCAACAATCCACTCAATCATCCATCCATCCTTCCATCCATCCATCCACCCATCCATACATCTATGCATCTATTCATCTACCCTACAATGCATCATCTATCTACCAAATACCTGTTGCACACTTGTCAGGTTGGTGCTCACAACTACTGCAATTACAAAGCATAAATGCTTCTGCCCTAGATTTGGGAGGGCATGTGCCTGTCTCCATCAGTCTCCGGTACCAATGGGTATTTCTTTAAGATACATTGTTTGCTTTTTCATTGAGTTAAACACAGAACTATATGACCTAGCAGTTCCAACCCTGGAAACTAGGACAAACACTTAAATAAACTTCCCCAAATCAGTTCACCCATAAAGTAAAGAGGGACTCACTCGGGCCAATACACATACATATAGTCTCATAGCAGTATTGTCAATGGCCCCAGACGTGGGAGCACCACATGTCCATCCAAAAACGGCAAATAATTGGAATGCAATAATGAATGCCACAAGTACAAGTCACAGCCCAGATGACCCCACACAGCTGATGCTGGAACTTGCCAGCTGGTCAGAAGACACCTGCTCACAGAGCAGCCAAGCTCACAGAATCGTGTACTCCACTTCTCTCCTATTACGATATGTGGACAGAGAAGAAATGAAGAGTCCACAGAGGCTGCAGCACGATGTGCAGACACCCTCCTGGCAACAGCAAGGGCCAGCTTAAGGCAGGGGCTGGGTCTTCCCAGCCAATCAGAATTTACTGGTGACAGTGACCAGGAGTAAGCATTTCCACTCGCTGAGCACAGGGTGAAGAAGCTGCTCATGGCCTCCCATTGTGGCCATCACAGTATGTCTATCAGCCCCCATTCGGTGGCCCAAGAAAGTAAGGCTCAGAGTCCAACAGCAGGTGAGGCAGGGCCTGTTAAGGTGTCTCACGAAGTTCAGTGACTTCCTCCTTCTGGGCTCAGGGATGGGGGAGAAGGTGTGAGAACATTTTAGCATGTTGAAGGCCACACTGGAGAGGGTACAATAAGCAGAGGTGACCGAGTGCTGTGCCAGGTGTCAAGTTCTCTGTACCTGGAGCCCATCCTGTCACACAATGTTACCACCAAGCACTACAGTGGAATGTATTACACTATACTGGAATATAACATGTAATATATTCCAGTTAAGGACAGGGCTGATCTTCTTTGGAATTTTCTGTCAGTGGACTGCAAGGACAAGGCCTGGGTACCATATGGAAAACAGCAGTCTCTTGGGTTTATTTTGGATTTTCTCTCCATCCCAGGCAGAAGTGTTATCCGCCTGGTTTCCAAAGCCCCTGCATGGGCTGTGTGCTCAATAGCATCTCTGCCTTTCCAGCTGGGCTCTGCAGCCCTAGTGGACCGCAGTGCTGAGTCCCTGTGGCATGACAAGTCACCCATAGTGTGGAAGGAGGGGACCGCCAAGCTCACCTCAATGATTGCTCTTCTCTCCGAAGACCCTGATAAGGACATTGTGGAGTTCTGACCAAAGCAGAGCAGGTTTCAGTGCCAACCTCTGCCACCAGTTCAGAGTTTGAGGGGAGGCAGGGAAGGGTGCAGGGACACCAGCTTTCAGCGGCACAGGGGCAGAGTGTTCTCCACACAGACAGTGAGGTCTGAAAAACCATCCCACTCTGTCACTCTTCAGCTGTGTGGCCTGGAGCCTGTCTGAGATTTGCTATCTCTCAGTGAAAATTGAGCACGAAATAAACAATATCCACTTCTCATGACACTGTGGAGCTGTCGTCCTCCAGGCAAACTGGTGTAACCAAGGTGCTCAATAACAAATCTTGGGATCACTGAAAGGTGACTGCAAGAGAAAAGCCCTAAGGGGACAGCAGGATAGAGAATTCCAGGGGGCAGGGGCCAGCAGAGGACTCAGATAGGACAAGAACAAACATGGGGTGGCAGTGAGAAGGCACAGCCATCAGACACTTCTGACACATGAGCCAGGATCGGACCACAGGAGTCAATAGCAAAGCCACAGGGCCACAAGGAGGGGCTCAGAGGGACTCAACAGTAAAGAGTGAGCACCCAAGAAGGGAAGGAAATATTAGACACATTTCTGTGGTTACAACGGGTGACATACCCAGCTCTTTCTCACTGATCTCCTCACCCGTCCACCCATCCATCCAAGCACTTCATCTGTTTATCCAATCATCCATGCAACCATGAATGCCCTCCATCCATTGATGCACATTATTCCTATGTCCATCCATCCTTTCATTCATCCATTTATTAATGCCATCTATCCATCCAGCTATCATTCTTGCAGATCATGTCTATCCACCCATCCATGCCATCCATCTACCTATCCGTCCATCCATGTACCCACCCATGCGTCCATCCATTAACCTGCTCACGCAATGGCCATCTGGCACCTGCTGAGTTCCGGCCACTGTCACACACTGCAGGTGCCGCTCTGACGCCAAACAGCTACACAGTGGTGCCCACATTCTGTCAGCACCACAGACTGCCCTTGTGCTTTCCTGATGATATCACATCCCTTCAAGACCATGTGATCATTGAGCGTCTGTTGGCACCCTATTTCTGGCTAGAATCTCAGGACTACCTCTGGTCCTGCACCCACAGTTAGGCTGTGCTCTGAGAGGAAAGTGGCCTTCTTGCCCAATCCCTGCTTTTCGTTAGGTGGAGTACGAACCTTTGTCTGGAGATCCCAGAGCCAAGAGATCTAGGTGTGGCCCTCCTATCTACTGGGGCATAGCAAGATGGGATGGGTGTGTCACTGGAAGTCACTGAGTGTGGGCCCACGGAAGGCTTCCTAGGATCCTCCAGAGAAGGAGGGTGTGGACATCTTGTGATCTAGGACAGGGTCCTTCACCTCCAGTTTCTGTCTCTGAGAGGAAGCTGGCCTAGAATTGGGCTGAAGTGGGAGTGCTCACGGACAGAACCAAAACCAGCCTCTCTGAACCCTGGAGGCTTAGTCTGAAAACCCCAAGTAATGAGCAAAGGATTCAGAGTACCCTCAACCAGGCCCGAGTCTGTTTGGATGGCTGTGTAGGGTGGCCTCTAGTGTGACCTGTAAGTGGTCCTTTCCTCCAGGTGCCATCACAGTGACTAGACCCCAAACCCTGACCTCTGTGGAAAAGGAGGGGCAGACATTTCTTCCTAAGGTCTGCTTAGTGCCCTAGGCACTGAGGCCCATTCACTCATGTGACTGTGGCTCAGGAGAGGTCCCTGGCCCTGAGAGTATTCTAGCTTCCTCTCCATTTCTGATAAAGCACTCTGACAAAAACAAATTAGGGAGGGACAGACTTATTTGGCTTACACTTCCAGGTCACAGCCCAGGATTGAGTGAGTTCAGGACAGGAACCTGAAGACAGACCTATTTGCTATTCCATGAGGCATTACCTCTAAACAGAGATCTCACTCACTGCTGGAAGTACAGCAGAACCCATGGAGGAGGATGCTGGCTGGCTCACTCACAAGTACATGCTCAGATAGTTTGTTGTTTGCTTTTTTTTTTTTTTTTAAGAGTTTCTCTGTGTAGTCTTGGCTGTCCTGGAACTCACTCTGTAGACCAGTGTGGTGGTATTGTGTTCCCCAAAATATTGTGCACCGTAATAAACTTATCTGGGGTCAGAGAACAGAACAACCATTAGATACAGAGGCCAGAAAATGGAGGCACTGACACCTTTAATCCTAGCACTCCAGAGGCAGAAATCCGTCTAGATCTCTGTGAGTTCAAGGCCACATTGGAAACAGCCAGGCATGGTGACACACGCCTTTAATCCCAGAAAGTGAGCCTTTAATCCCAGGAAGTGATAGCAGGAAGCAGAAAGGTATATAAGGCATGAAGACCAGGAACTAGAGCTGGTTAAGCTTTCAGGCTTCTAGCAGCAGTTCAGCTGAGATCCATTTGGATGAGGACTCAGAGGCTTCCAGATTGAGGAAACAGGATCACCTGAGGAATTGGCGAGGTGAGGAAGCTGTGGCTTGTTCTGCTTCTCTGATCTTCCAGCATTCACCCCAATATCTGGCTCCAGGTTTTTTTTTTTTATTAATAAGAACTTTTAAGATTCATACTACAGACCAGGCTGGCCTTGAACTCAGAGATCCACCTGCCTCTGCCAACTGAGTGCTGGAATTAAAGGCGTGTGTCACCACCGCCTGGCTCAGCCAGCTTTCTTAGACACCCAGGACAACATACCTATAGAACAGAATAATCCAACCTGGGCCAGACTGACTCTATTATATCAATTAACAATTAAGAATATGCACCACAGACATGGCCCGCAGGCCAAGCTGATGTGAGTATCTTCATTGAGACTCCCTCCTCAGGTGACTTGAGGCTGCGTCAAGTTGACAATCGAAACTAACTAGGACATTGAGCTCCAGAGGTAGCCCATAAGCCCATGCCGATGACTACCAGCTGAACCCCCATACCTGGCCCCACCTCGGCAGACAAACTCCTGTTCAGACTGCAGACAGAAAAGCATTCTTCCCTGCAGCAAGCAGGACAGCTACTGCCTCGTTCGTACCTACAAAGAGCTGCACGCCGCCACTCCATATCACCACAATACTGCTATGCCCCGGAGCCCAGGCTCCTACCAGAAGCTGAGGCAGGACAGTTGTGCAAGAGGCAGCTGGGGGTAGGGTGGCCTAGCTCACGCTTGACCCCTGGGGGTTAAGGGGCAAGGACAGGGGCTTCTTCCTCCCTTAGGGCAGCCGTGGACTTGAGCCCACAAGGGGATGTGGGAGTCAGAGAATAGACGCACAAAACTGCCTGCTTCTGCTTGACGTTCTGCAGCCTCCGCTGCAGCAAATGGGGGCGGGGCATAGAGGGGTCCCAACGATCCCCTCTCAGTTTTTACATAGTACCTCTTCCCCTACCAACATCCAGTCCAGATGCTTCTCTCTAATGCCCATGACTCCTCCCCACCTTCTCTGAGGCCAGCAGAGGTGAGAACCGCCCTGGCTCCCCCTCTTCCACACGTGTCCCTCCTAGGATGTTGGAGGCCTGTGTTTTAAACTCCCACAGATGAGAGCCTCGTGGCAGAAAGGTGCAGGAAAACCACACCTTTTCATTAAGCAACACGACCTCTAGCTCATATTTCATCCAATTCAAATAAAATATTTTCTCTTTCAGTCGACAGCTTGGCATGTAAACAAATGCTTTCCAAACACACTTGGTGGGAGGAAGAGACGCCTTTGTGGGGCGGTGTACACTGGGAGTCTTTGGGGTCTAGCAGCTGACACATTGTGAGGTCACTGTCTCTTACAGGCTCTGCCTCCTCAGGAACCTCAAGCTCTTCAGGCAGAGTTGTGTCTCGCACATCTCTGCAATCCAGCTTAGTGGTCAAGAGAGCAGGCCCGGAGGAAGGTGGCTCACTGTCACTGAGTGTGGGGACACACCACCACCTACACACTACATGACAACTTGTTCCAAGGCTGGAGAAAGGGCTCCAGCAACTGACACAAAGCCCCATGTTCCTGTGTGCCTACTCTGGAACCCAAGCTAAGCTGGCTTCAGCTCAGTCAGGTGTCCAGCCTGGATGTGGAATGCAATCAACCCAGGCTGGGTAAGGAATACCTGCTTTCCGAACCTTGTCCATCTCCAAGCCCTACAGGGAGCCAGCTTCACTCTATACCTGATCCTGGTCCAGGGTGCCTCCGGCCCATCTAGCTTTTCTTTACTGCATGTGAGAAGAGGGGAGAAAAGCCTCAAATGCCCAGTGCCCAGCAAGACTACCAAAAGACAAGGAGCTTTCTGTAGGGCAGGAGGACAGGATTGTAGGACAGGGGCTCTACTTCACAACTGTTTCTGCTCCCCAGCTGTGTGAGCCTCAGACTGGGGCTGGGAGGACAGGGTGAGGGTACTGTGATTCCATTATAGTCCCCTCCCAGACCTTGTGAGAACTGGGAGAAGAGGAGCAGGAGCAAGAGAAATGCAGAAAACCCAACCTGGGCTCTGAGAAGACCCCACCTCCATCCTGGGCTGCCTCTGACCTGGGGCTACCACACGGCCTCAGACTGAGCTAGGGCCTGGCGTCCAATCTCTCAGCCAACTTCTTCGGGTAGCTATCAGATGAAAATCAGACCAAAGAGGGTGCTGGGAGTGGGGGTGTCATGAGGAATGCAGGGACTGTGCTAAGGCACTCCTCTAGACCCATTGCCAACCTGGTAAAAACGCAATGATGACTGGTTAGCAGAGTGCTTGTCTAGCATGCACAAAAGCCCTGGGTCCAATCCCTAGCACTATGTAACTGAGTCACGGCATCACCACACTTACATCTCAGCACTAGAGAGGTAATAGATAGCAAGAGGATTAGAAGTTCAAGATCATCCTTGGCTACACAGCAAATTGGAGGCCAGCCTGGGCTACATGAGAACCTGTCTCAAATAAATAAATAAATACATCACAGTGGATGGAGGGCAGATAGCAGTTTTGTACCCAAGAACACACATGTCCTGCTCAGAAATCCAGGTCCTCTAGAAGTCTCTGATGGTGTGGGTCTGGAGAGGCTGGGCTTGGTGGAGTTGGGAGGTAGAGGTGACAAGGACAGGTCCTGCCTCTGCAACTTCAATGGTATCCCAGAGGGCAAGGGTGCTCCGCTTCATCCTCCTGGGAGCTCAGGAATGCTTCTGGGTGGATCTGATACATCCAGCCTCTCTTTGGGCTAGGCACATTGGGTGGGAGTCCCAGCAGGGTGTAGCTGTACTAACCCACCTTGAGACCTTATAGGATGTCCCCAGTAGCCTCACTCCCCTGTGGACCAGCCAGCTCTGCAGGAAGCTCAGAGGGCTTTATTGGAGGCTCAGCCTCTCTGGATTCCCCTGTCACATCGGATGCAGCCTCAGCAAGCTTTCTAGAAGTCACTGCCTGTGGCCTAAGTGACAGAAGTCTGGAAGCCCCAGGTACATAAACTACTTATTAAAGTCAAGCCTAGGGCTGGAGAGAGGGCTGTCATTAAGAGAACTTGTTACTTTCACGGAGGACCTGGGTTCAACTCCCAGCATCCACGTGGCGGCTCATAACCACCATAACTCCAACACCTTCTTCTAACCTCCATGGGCATGAAGTACACATATATACATGCAGGCAAAACATTCATACATATAAAATAAAATAAATCTTAAAAACAAAAACCAATGGCCAGAGTCTCACATTGAGAACATCTTAGCAATGTTTCACCGGAGAGATCCAGGCTCCTTGCAACAGCCCTGAATCTCACAATGGCCTCTTTACAGCATGGGCGAGGGAGAAATACAGGCCCTAAACATGCAGGGCTTGCCCCCCCCCAAGGCCTCCTCAGGACCTAGCAGTAGCCAGCAGGGGTGGAGGCAGGAAGCTAGAACCTGGGCTGGCAGGGCTCATAACCTCACCCACAGCTTGAGACCACCCGGAAAGGTCTCAGGTCCACAGTCCAGAAGGACACTCCTGGCTTCTCAATGTAGGCAGGAAGTTGTAATTGCTCATGGGCAGCACTCTGGAGGCACTGGGGTGCTACAAGGAAGTCAGCACCAGCTGTCCTTCCAGAGGTGGGCTCTGGCTGCAGGTACTCATGAACAACTGGCTGAATTTCGGGATTGGGCCATAGGCTCTCTCCAGAGAGCTAGGCTCTCTGCTCCTGCATGGAGCCACTGGTTATCCAGTCTCACTGAGGCTCCCTTAATGTCATGTCTTATTGCTAACTGTTCCCAGCACACACACCCCAGAGATGCAAGGATGGCAGACACAACCCCCAGCTCCTTCAGACTTGACCCTTCTCCTACTTACATTCTGATGCAAACCATTCCACATACCCCCTTCTCCATGAGCATAACTCTGCCCAGAGAGGCAGAGGTCACGCACCAATGGGGTGGTGCCATGGAACACTCCAGCCCCGCCCTCTAGCCTGCCAGGAAGGGGTCTCAGTGCAGGAGTCTCATCTGCTGTCCTCTGCCTTCTGGGGATTTTCTCCATAGTCTGCTTTCCCAACACGACCATGAAGACAGACAGACAGACAGACAGACACACCACACACACACACACACACACACACACACACACACACACACACACACTGCAGGCCTCGTAGCAAAAGCTGAGGTTGTCTGGCATGTTTGTAGACAGGAGCACAGATTTTGTGTTCACGCATGGGTGTGGAGACTGTATGTTAGCTGTAGTGTATACCCGTGTGTGCACTGCTTTGTCTGTATGCATGTGCATGTCATAGAAGGGCCCTAGTGTACAGTAAGTGGCTGACCCTCAGGAGCACCGAGGTGAGTACCTGAGTGTCTGGGACACTGTTTCCTCCCTCAACTGCAGGTCATAGGCCCTCAAGAGCTATACTGAGACCACCACCACCACCACCACCACCACCACCCCACCCCCACCCCCATCCCCCGTCCCTCCCCCACATGATGTCCTGAGCTCACATCAGGAAAAGGCAACGTTGACTGAGCCTGCCTCAGACAAGGTCTTGTGTTGTCCACCAACCTTCTCTGGCCCACTCTGTCTCAGCAAAGGTGACCTTTTCCCCAGGCCTGACCCTACCCTATTCTCACACTTCCAAGTGATGGGATGGATGACTTCTTTCACATTTCTCTTCTACATGACACAGATGTGTGAACATGGAGAGATGAGACCACTGTCACAGGCCACCTAGCAAGGAGGCTGCCTGCACCCTTCCCAGCTCCCTAGAGCTGCTCCCCTTGGGGGATAAGGCCAGTGTCAAGCTATGCACACCACACTTAGGACACCCTCAAGCTGCTCAGTTACCCAGCAGGCTTATACACGGTGGGTAGCAGCCCAACCCACTCTTCTAAAACCCAAGGGCCAGGGCCAAGCCCTACCATTACTTCATTTAATTTCAAATGCCGCAACCCAGAACTGGCAGTCCCACACAGCCTGTCTATGGCAGCCCTAAATCACCTGAGGAGAAGAAGTGTCAGTGTTTGAATGCCACTTCTCTCATATAACAGCCTTTGCCTGCCCCTTTCCCCTTCCGCTCACAGGCTTACTTTCTGAGCCCCTACGGAGCTTCTAGAAGCTTCCACCCCATGCCCGTTGGGCATTACTGTTGTTCCAGTGTGCTGTGCTGACCATGCACCCATGTTGGCAGCATCAAGTGAGCGGTCCATTTTTCTGCAGAGGACAGGTCCATCCCTATTTGGACACAGTAGAGATCATGCTGTCCTTGGCGCTCACGGAGCCCGAAGCGTTTTGCTGAGCGAGTCAGTTGTGTCTCTGCCGATAATGAGATTTTAGCCAAGCTGCGTTGGGCCGAGGAAATTGCAAAGCTTTTGTTGGAGAGTCTGCAACCCTGGGGGCTATGCAGTGAACTCACATGCAGCAGAGAGCTTTGCAGTATGTCCACTGATAACAGGGGTCTCTCTCTGCTCCCCTTCCTTTGCATTCTTCCTTCTCCCTGAGGCATCCCCCACACCATGACTGCCATACCCGACCCTCACCCAATCCAAAGGGGGCTCTGCAGGGATCCACACAGATCACTGCTTAACTTACAGATTCCATCATCAAATTTTACCAATATTACCTCAAACAAGACTACAAACAGACAGGTGCAAACGAGTTGAGAAAACAAACCCTTCTTGTTCCAGGCTGCAAGAGAGGCAGCCCACAAGTGTACTAGCCAAACAAATCTTGAATGCCCACTCATACTCCCTGGCCATAAGCCATGCCCAGAACCATGCCCTAGACCTCTCCATCACCCATTCAAAACACACCTAGGCACCTGTGGCCTGGACAAGTTCCCAGGGTGCCTTGATTGTTGTCGCAGGTGGAGGAAGGTGGAACTGGAAGGTAACACTGCCAAGCTCTCCTGGGTTCCCATCTGAATCACGCTCAGTGATTTTAGGCACATTCCCAAACCACATCAGGCCACACTTCCCCATCTATGGGGATGGAAAGAGGACTGGCCTTGGCAGTCACCAAGGGAGGCCTCAGCCCAACTTCCTCAACTGGAGCAGAGCATGACCATGTTTCCAACAGCAGTGAAGGATCACAGAGCCAGGCCACATAGGCACATGCCAGGTACCCATAGGTACAGGACACACCCTGTCAACAAGCCAGGGGATTCTTCCACAGGCCCAGAGCAGAGCAACTGGGTGCCATGGGGCCTTTTCTGTCACTCCACGATGTCCTCAGAAGTTTCCTGTTGACAGATCACCCATCTGGGCTTTCTGGAGCCCACACGAGTCACATTTAAAACTTTGTTTTGGTATTATTGCTTATGAGCTACACAGGATGGAAACAAAAAATGTCTAAGCCAGTGGACTTATCGAGAATACACTGCTCTGTGGTTTTCAGTATGCCTGTGGAGATGGGCTGGGCTGTGTTTATAGGAGAGTTAAGGAAACAGCTTCAAAAATGTCTTCTTGCTGTCTTTCCCTAGATGCTATTAAGGGTGCATGGTATAAAGGCATCATGCAGGAAACATCTTAGAGCTGGGCCTGGAGAAAGAGATGGATGATCACCATCCTCATCACCACCACCATCACCACCACCAAGACTACCATCACCACCATCACAATCACCACTATCACTACCACCATTACCACCACCTTCACCGTCACCACCGCCATTACCACCAGCACCTTCACCATCATAACTGTCATCACCATCACCAAGACCACCATGACCACCACCACTACCACCAAGACCACCATCACCACCACTACCATCACCACCAAGACCACTATCACCACTACCATCACCATCATTACCACCAACACCTTCACCATCACCATTGCCACTAGCACCTTGACTATCGTCACCATCACTACCATCACCAAGACCATCATCACAAAGACCACTATTAATACTATCACTACCACTATTATTACCACTACCATCGTTATCAATACCACTAGTATTACTACTACCACCACCATTATCACCATCTAGATTAATATTACCACTACCATAATCACCAAGGTCATCACCACAATTATTACCACCACCACCACCAAGACTACCATCACCACCATTACTATCATCACTACCCCCATTACAACCATCACCACCAGCATCACCACACCTACCAACACACCACCACCACTCTTCCAGTCATGACCATGACTATCCCAATTGGCCGTCAATCCCTGGTGAAGGCTCACCATCATCTGAACACCCCTCTACAGCATGAAAGCCTGCAGGAGCATACATAGCTTTAATTCCTCCTTCTTCAAGTTCAGTGTTTCACACTCTACTAAGTCTAGGGACACGGGTGAATAACTCTATGTCATAACTGTTCATCTCCAGGGAGAAAAAACAACCCTTAGGCTTCCTTGGGACAACTTGCACAATTGGAAAAGGGGGTTCTTCCTGAGACATCCAGGAAGGCATGATGGAGGACAAAGATCAGAGCCTGGCTTTGGTCTCCTGACCCATCAGCACGGGATGTGTTGAGCCCAATGATGTGGGTGAGGCTACATGAAGAAGCCTACATGTTGACTTTGAGCCCGGGCTATGGGTATGGCCAAACCCAGACCCCACAGGATACCCGCACAAACCCTGCAGTCTCCTAACCATCTGTAGTGTGTGTGTGTGTGTATGTTTGCATGTGTGTGGGGGGGGGGGGAAATGTTGTCCTAGTTAGCTTCCTATTGCTGTGACAAAACATTCTGACCAAAAGCAATTGGGGAAGGAAAGGATTTTGTTTTTGTTTTGTTTTTGTTTTGTTGGTTGTTGTTGTTTTGGTTTACATGTCCCAATCACAGTCCATCACCAAGGGAAGTCCAGGTAGGAACTCAAGGCAGGAACCCAGAGGCAGAAACTGAAGCAGAGACCATGGAGGAACACTGCTTACTGGCTTGTTCCTCATGGCTTGCTCGGCCTGCCCTCTAGGGGTGGCAACACCCACAATGGGCTGGGCCATTTCACACCAATCATTATTCAAGAAAATGCCCCAAAGGCCCATCTGATGGAAGCATTTTTCATTTGAAGATCTCTCTTCCCAGCTGACCCTAGCTTGTGTCAAGTTGGCAAAAAAAAACCCTAACCAGAACAAATGTATAATATAGCTAATATTCATCATTAAGAGCGGAATGAAAGAACTTGTGATTGCCAATGGCAGTGTCTATCAACCCAATTAGGAGCACCTGGTGGATTACAGCCAATCAAATTGACATAGCCTGTGGGCTTCCTGTTACTCAAAAACTCTGGCATTGAGGAGCTTCAAAGGTGTCCATCCGTGTTTCTGAGAGCATGTTCCCAACACCCACGCAGTCAGCCATGGGAACTGAAGGACAGGACTTGGCCAAGCTCCCCATGGAGCCCCTGAATCAGTGCTCAGACACACTCACCCATCAACAGTTTGATAGCAGTTTCTAGGCTCTTACAGGTTCCTCTGCCACATGTTCCTCCTGTAAGGTGACATACTGCTCCTCTGCTCCCCTTACACGTGTCCCTGTCTGCCCTGGTCCCCTCCCTCAGTGACTTGGCACTGTGTGCCTCTGTGAAATGAGGACTAACTTCCTAGAGCTCCTTGGCCACAATGCTCTCAGGGGACCAGATCAGAATGTCCACTGCACGCCAGCCCAGCATGATGTCATTGGACAAGGCCTGACTTCCAACATAAGGTCGACCCTGTCTCCTGGGAGATGGCCACTGCTCACAGTTTCCATCAAATAAACCTGACACCCTCATGGGCCAGGCAAGCCTCAAGGGCTGAATCTCTATTCTGCTGCTAAGGGCCTCAGTACTGTGCCTTACTGGGTCTCCAGAAGCAGAGACCGCCCATCTGGTTACCTGCCAGCCAACAACTTAACTTGATGAATAACCCTATGTGGCCAGCTGCCAGCCACACACAGGCTGGTGCCAGCTCCTGCTCCCAACCCCAACTCTTCCTAAACCTGATCACTAGGGAATTGGAAGCCACTCAGGAGTGCCCAGTGCCTTACACTGAGGTGTGCATGCTCTGGAGGGTCTGGGGAAGCCCTTTCCAGGCTGCTTTAGAGACATGAGCTAAACGGAGCCCCCCTCCCAAAGCTATGTTTTAGTTCTAACCTTCAACTCCAGAGTATGACCTGACCAAAAATGGGCCTTACATGGATAGAGTTCAGTTGAGGGTTTTCAAGTGAGACCACTAGATTTAGGCTGAGCCTTGGGAGGAAATGTGACCTGCCCACACCTGGACCTTGGACTCGGAGCCTCCTAAATTAGAAGGACATAGGTTCTCCACTTTGCCACCACCTGTGACCATGTGTGGGTCAGCACCAGAAGAACCATCAGAAAAACTCTGCCCTTCCTGGGAAGTGCAAGCTACCAGAGAACAGGCAGAGTGAAGACACAGCCAGATGAAGTCTTGAGTCCACACTTGCTAGTGTTCTGGGGCCTCTCAAAGGACACATGGTGTGGCTAGGTAAATGGCTCCCTTGGCACACAGCATGAAGGCCTGAGTTCAAATCCCCAGAACCCATGTAAAGCCAGGCATGGTAGTGCCTATCTGTAATCCCAGTGTTCCTGCAGCAAGATGAGAGGCGGAGACAGAATCCCTGAGATCTTGTGGGTCAGCGCCCAAGTGTAGGAAACAGCAAACAATAGAGATCCGATCTCTACAAGGTAGAAGGAGAGGGTAAAGAACTGGGGTTGTCCTCTGACCTCCACATGTGCACCATGGCACGCACACTGGCACTCACACATACACACACACACACACACACACACACACACACACACACCACCATACACGAACACACAA
This sequence comes from Peromyscus eremicus, assembly GCF_949786415.1. Taxonomy (NCBI): domain Eukaryota; kingdom Metazoa; phylum Chordata; class Mammalia; order Rodentia; family Cricetidae; genus Peromyscus; species Peromyscus eremicus. The sequence continues at coordinate 1,858,834 of NC_081419.1, read as the reverse complement.
AGGGGCACATGCTGAGGCCCACACCGTCTGCTGTAGCATAAGCATGATGGCCTGAGATGGCCAGAGGCAGCACCTTCACTAAGCCTGAGTGGAAGCCAGAAGGACAGGACTGGCTAAATGTGGGTCATGGTCCACAGCCAGACGGACAAGACCCCACACACACCCTGCTCACCCACCGAGGTGTGTTCCTTCCGTCTGCTGCCAGGCCACCATGCACTGTCCCCAACCAGGAGGGGCAGCTGAGAGCCTGGGTTTGAGGTTTCCCTTCTCATAACTGAACCCAGGTCCTACCATTTAGCTCTAGAAGCTTCCATATTCCCATCTGTAGGACAGGATGCAGGGCCCTAGCGCAGTACAAAAGGCCTATGTGAATGTGGGTCTTCGTGCTGAGCACATTGAATCTCTCGAAGCAAAGCCAACATGGCCACAGCCCCAACCACACTGGCCTGAGTAGCAGCACGGACTCAGGCCAGATCTCAGGAACAGCTGGCCCAGACTGTCCCCTCTGGACTGTAAACATCATAATGGATGGGGACCTAGGGCACAGAGATGGTATCGGAGGGGCTTCTGAATAGCGACCTCATAGCTATCTGCAACCAGAGTCAGAACCAGCCTCGCTTGGCTGCCCTCAGAGTGGGTAGAGCACCTCGTGCCTCACTGTGGCGCCTTTTGAGACATGTACGTCATTCAGGTCGACAAGGGAGGATGACAGAAATGAAGCAGAGGCCAATGCCGATAGCTGGACCGGGGCAGCTGCTCTCTGGGATTCTGTAGCTTGTCCGCCAGTCACTAGCAGACTCCCACCAGCTGGGACCAGCTTCTCTGGGGTAGTTTCCTCCACTCCCCAGTGACACAAGTCCTTGTTCATCGGTTCTGCATCCCACTCAACACTAGGCCTGAGCTGAATCCCTGGGACCACTAAAGCTCACCGGGGAGGCCCTTGGTGGATGGGTGAGGGGCAGGAAAAGTGGGAGAGGCTTAGAGTCAGAGCTAAAGCTGGGCCTGGATCTGGGGCCACATCGGCAATATCTCCCTGCGAGACCGGGGCTCTGCTCCACACCCATACAGAAGATGGCTGCCTCTCAGACCATACTTCTTTGAGAAGGCCAGACCCAGATCTCCTCAGGCTGGCCAACAAGGAAAGCATCTCCTCAGCACAGCCCATTCCTGTCTCAGAGCAGATTCCAGGAAAAAACACGTCATTGGAAAAGCCGGGCTCCTGGAAACAGGGAAGCTAGGATTAGGTAAACACTTGGCCTTTTTCAAATGCTGAGGTGTGGTTGGGAGGGGGCACTCGCCAGCAACTGGGGGTGCACAGTGAAAGCTGAGTTTACAGTCTGTTTGGTCTTGTTGCCCCTTGAAACATTCAACAGCTTAAAAGTGCATTTGGCTCCTGGCCCAGAGTCTGCAGCCAGCCATTCCCCATACCCCCGGAGCCTCAGTCTCTTCCATGGCCCTCCTTCATGGCATACTTCAGCAAGAAGGCCTTTCCACCTCAGGGCCCTAGAGTGAGCAGAGGGTACCAGCCTCTGCCCTTCCCTTGAGAACACTCAAAGTTCAGGCCCAAACCTGCAGACAGCAGAACAAGAGCGGCCCCAAGTTCCAGGTTGAAGTGGGAAATAGGATGATGGAGGAGGGAGGAGTCAAGAGTGATTGGCAGGTCATTAACCATCATGCAAGACAGTCAGTGCCCCGAGTTTCCATCCTGGAAAGATGTTTGTTCTGGTTCTTTCTATGAGGTTCCAAGCTACACAGATCTCACAGAACCAGGGATTCTGATGTCTTTGGCTAATGTAGGATCACAGGAGCCAGTGGCAGAGGTCCAGGCTGAAGAAGGCCTTCCCTGGCTTCAGAAGTCCCCCTCTGCCATGTTGCAGGTGGCCTTTGATAAAGCTGCTAAGTCTTGGTGCCGGCTTCCCAAGCTCTCAGATGGGAACAGAGCCCCAGCTGCCAGCACCTTGAGGTAGGCGGGCAGAGCACAGGGCTGCCGTTGCTGACAGCCCGGCTGCAAGGACACTCCAGCAAAGAACAGCTGGCTTCCACCCATCCAGACAACACCCTTCCCTGACAGATGTGTCCCTGCTTCCAAAGCTCACTCCTGGATGAAAAGGGAGTGTTTGCCCATATGGGGAGGTCGAGGCACCCCCCCACACATACATACACACTTTCTGAATCGTGGGGCCTCGGCCTGCCCAGCGCCTCCTGCACCTCAGATCTCAGGCACACTGTAAGGGACAAGACTCAAGTTGTAGGTAACCTCAGCATTTCCCTCGGGAAAACACCAGGCTGGGGGTAGAGTCGACCAAGTGAGCAAGAAGTGGGGTCCTTCTAAGCCCCCAAGACCCAGACAGTGTGAGGGAGGCCCAGTGATGAGAAGAATAGCCCGTGTTTCATAGCGGGCTTCTGAGGCGGCAGGGGAAAGCTGCGGCCCAGGTTCCCAGGAGCAGTAACTATGGCCAGGCTTCCAACAACTTTGTGTCCATCTACTCTCTACAGTCTCTCAGCTCAGACGGAGGCAGGGGGTGGTCGGGAGGCTTCGCTCCCTCCTCATCTCTGAGAGGAGTCAACGCACTTACTCACTAGACGAGTCTGGAAACCCAGAGGTGGGACAGCTTCCGTCTTTGTCTCCGTGGAGAAAGCAGTCACTGCCACCAGCAACAGGCCAGGCTCTGGCCACCAGAGGGCCTGGGTTCAGCATGGCTCCCTGAAGCCCTTGGGCAGGCCTTTCACACAGCCCTCAATGCTCAGCCCCAGGGTGGTGGCCCCATTGCACCCATTTTACAGATGTGACTGCTGAGCCCCAAGTCCTCAATCAGGAAGACCACCTGAAGGCCACCCAGGAGGAGCTGAAAGCCTGTGTTCTATATGCCTCCACTTCCTCTCTGTGTAGCTTTGCACAGCCTCCTTTGAACATCAGGGAAACCTCAAGGCTCAGAATCAAGCTAGTGAGGCAAAGGGGCCATGCTTGAGGGAGCCAGCAGCTGCCAGAGACCGCCTGCCAAGGCCACTACAGCTGGGCTCAACATGTATATGCCACGAAGCTGAACAAGACGCCGCTGTGCCGCAAAAACCTCTACCTTGGCCCTGGGAGTCTCCTCCCTCAGAGTGTCTTCACTCTGTTCAAGGGTCTCTGGGGGGCTATGGACACCCCAAGCTTCCCTGAGGCCCCTTGGAAGCCACGTGGAGTTCGGCGAATCTTCCTCGAAGGGGTACTGAGAGGGAGCACTGCAAGCCTGTGCCAGCCGTAGCCTGGCCCCGGCCTCAGCGCCAGCACCCTCCCACTCTCAAATCCAGGGAGCTATGGAACAAACTGGCCTTTAACAAGCCTGAGACTCTTGTGGGAAGAAATGGCCGTCGGAGAAGTTTCCAGCAAGAACCTTCTAGAGAAGTCAGGTGGTGAAAATGAGAAAACAGCAAGCACTATCATCTGAAACCTGGAAAGCAAAGAGTTAAATCACTTCCATTTCAAAAGGGATAAAAATCCCATTTCACTTGCAAGGAGACACAGAGAAGCTGAGGCCAGCCCCCCACCTCTGTCATTACGCCCATAAGAAGCAGAGGAGGGAAGTCCCCCTTGGCCGCCCTCCGCCTTGCTGCCCTAGCTGGTCTTCATTAAGGAAGACAGGTCCAATTTCCCGCCGTGAGCACAGCTAACAGCCAGGAAACCCTGGGGCTGGGAAAACACAGCCCTCAGACCATTAACAACTTGTGGTCAACAAAAATCCCTGGCTTCTGGCAGCCGCTCTCCCTCAAACCAAATTCCACGGCAGGAGAAAACAGCTCACCAGAAATATGGGGCTGTGAATGCATTGCAACCTGCTGTTCCAACCAAGCTGCCAGTCATCGGTTGCAGGGTGAGGCCCACCCTGTACACAGCAAGAGTGAGACAGGAGCAAAACTGGACTCTGCAGCCTGTATTCAAATGGGTTTGAAAATTGGGGCCCTGTCTTCATTCTCAACACAAATTGGTAACTGTTACAGAGTGCTTGCTGTGGATCACGCGTGTGTACACCTTCCATGGATTGATTCCTGCACACACACACACACACACACACACACACACACACACACACACACACTATTATCATTGTCCCCATTTTGCAGATGGGAAAATTGAGCCTCAGCTATGGAGAAAACCCAGCCAAGACCTCTGAGCTGGGTCTAGTTCCTTGAGCTTCAGTAGCACCTTCCCATGCATTCTGGAGAAACAGTACCAGCTGCTCTGTTACAGGATTTGCTTGGGGATCCTAGGTTTGAAGATGGTGCAAGGCTGAGGAGGTAGCTCAGTCAACGAAGAGGTCGTCACACAAGCGTGAGGACCTGAGGCTGAAGCGCCAGAACAGAGCATGGTGGTGCACGCCTCTCATACTGAGTCTGGGGAAGCGGAAACAATAGAACTTGTGGAGCTTAGTGACCAGCCAGACCCTGTCTCAAAAACAAGTGGAAAGTGACTGAGGAAGGCATTTGCCATTGCCTGATGGCCTTCATGTGCACACATGTACATGTGCAAATGCACACCAACATGAATGTGAGCACATGCATATGCATAAATCACACACACACACACACACACACACACACACACACACACACACATTTTTAAGATGCAAAGTTTTTTCCAGAAACTTGGTGATAAAAGGCACGTTGGCACACCCTGCCGGAATGACAAGTGTCTGGCACAGCCTGGCATCCACTAGCACACAGTGGACTGGTCAGACCTGATGTTCTGCTCAGCCATGGGATGCCCGTGCATGCCTGCCTTCAAGAATTTGGTCACCAGACACTTGACAGCAGGAGCCAGCCTGACCCCACTGACTAAGAGTTCTCTCTCTAACTCTTCGGGTGCCCCTGTTATTCACACCCTCCAGGACAGCCCTGGTGCTTGCCAGCATCTCAGGTTTCGCCCAGACCTTCCCATGGGGTATCAGGTAAAAGCAGTACTTGACCCCTAGGCCCGCTGTCAGCACCAGCTCCCCGGCAGAGGCGAGCAGCCTGTCTAGCTGAGGACATTCAGCCACCCTCCAGGTCATCCCAGATTCCTGGGCAAGTCTGGTCAGAAGCCTGCAATGACCGCAGCTCCATGGTTGGCGCTGTCTCCACAACCCATGTGCCCATCCCACCTGACAGAAGCCCCAGGCTACGGTGTCCTAGAAATCAGCCTTAGGAAGGCAACTGAGTCCAGCAGACACATCCCCATCCTGCTCCCTTCTTCTCCTGGAGGGCCACCCCATTTCCACAGTGGGGCAGCTGGCTGTTCTAGAATCTCCTACAGGCTCCATCCCATCGTCTTCACCCGAGCTGACTCTGGCCTCGCCTCCACAGTGAGTGTAGTTCACACTCATCAGGCACTCACTTCTTATCACACTCAACCACATGTCATTTTTGTCACCGATCTATGTAGTAGTCACATTGCAATTCCACATCAGGCCGCAGACTACCGGCAGAGCACTTAGGGTCAGCTCGACATTGCATCCGGTTTGCTGGGCCCTGAACCACTGGGAGGTCACGGCCCTGGAACCCCACTGTGGCTGTGAGGTCATCAGCAAGCCTCAGTCGCACACAGGTGGCCAATGCACCTGGTGGTGACCAGCACAGGGAGTAAATGGCATTCACATAGTATTTGGGGATCTAGGCAGGCAGTGCCCGCCTAGATCCAAGCTAGCCCTCAGATACCATTTTCCATGTGATTACCAAACTTCTCCAGCCAGGGAGCCTGTACCCCCCAACTTTCTACAAAGTCCAGGGTATGTCAAAGAAAAGGAACTGGGCCAAATGTCCCAGCCCAAGGGCTCAGGCTCCAGATGCACCTGGGACACAGACCTCAGAGATGCAACAGGGGCTGCCTCAGTTCATCTGGTTTCAGGTGGCCTCTGGAACCACCAGACACCTGCACAGACTCTCGTCCCAGCCCCATCATCCTTCCATGCCCAACACGAATGCAGAGGACTCTGAACTAACGTGCAGGCCCCAGCCCCTGCTCTGCTGGGCTTCCTGCGTCTGTCTCTAGGGTGTTTCCCAGGGAAGCAGGCTCTGCTGGACCAGGCTGGAACACCACTGACTTAGCACACACACACTGAGTCAGCAGGTCCCCTCCTGACAGTCCCACTATGTGGTCCAGCTCTGTCCTGCAAGTCCACTCAGGAATTGTCAGCAGAACCCTGGCCCATCAGAAGGTGTCAGTCAGAGCAAGCTTGCTGTGTCCGGTGTCCATCCCAACCTGGCACCCAGGAGACACATACTGCATTGCTTGGAAAAAGGTAGTCACTACCATCCCTGCATGGTTCTCACATGGAAGCTAATCTGGCCTCTCCACTCACAGGCCACAGCATCCTGTGGGAAGCAATCGAGTTGAACTAGTGGTCCCTAGCTGAGGAGATGGGTCTCCCAGAGTAGCCATAGCATTCCCTACATGAGGAGCCACAAGTGTCCCAAGTGGCATGGGGGAATGCCTAGCTCATGCCTACCTCAAATATTTCATCATCCAGAATCCGAGAGCCAAACATGATGATACCATTGACATCTATTATGGGGTGGTCACTGCGGTTGAGGAACTTTATAATCTTCTTTTTACAGTCCAGGATCAAGGTGACATTTTTCCTGTGGACACTGATAGCAATCCGGTGCCACCTGCAAAGACACAGATATTCAGGCAGGGAAAGGGGTACACACTGCAGAAGACCAACATGTGGCTTCATGGCCATTCATGTAAGTGCACCCAGGGCCACGTGCTGCAGAACCTCTGAGTGACAAATTTGAGCACAAGTCTGGGCAAGATCACATGAGAATCTTACTGTCACTTAGAGAATCTCCAAGAGTCAAGAAGGGATCACACCCACTGGCTTCAGAGCTATTTTTTCCAAAGGCTACAGAAGGCTTCTTTTCCCATGGTGACTACAGCGTCCATAGGCAACAAGGAATGAATGTTTATAAACCACAGAGCACTTGTCCTAGTCATCTCTCTTAGCCACCTCTCTGAGTGCGACTGGGAAGGTTCTGGGCTTCTGAGAGTCCTGCTTTGCGAGGTCCTGACGTAGGCCACTTACAGTGAAGGGAGCCAGACTCGGGGAAGAGCGCTTGTCAGGCAGGCCCTTCTTGATGTAAAATATAGGAGACTCATACTTCTCTCTAGTCCACTCAGACCCTCCAAACCAGACTTCTCATCTCTAAGATGCAAACCCTGGAGCTCCCGGGGTGCCCATGGAAGGTATGAGCGAGAGGGCTCAGAGTGGGTTCAGCCACACAGGAAGGAGTCATAGGGAGACTGCAGTCACAGTACCGTTATTATCATGAGAGCCCTAGTCTTTATGCAGGAGATGAACCCACACAGCAACTGTGGGGTGGATGTGCTAGATTGATGCAGAGTCTTGCCCAAGAACTCAGAAACCGCGGCCTGAAGTCCCCAAGGTTACCTTTTGGGTGATCACCAGCATTTAGGGTGCTCCCAGCAGAATATTGGGCATAAGCCTTTGTTTTCAATTCACTCATACAGAGACTGTGTCAGATCCAGTCTGATAAGGGTAAGTGCCTTTGGGAACAGGTAGGCATGGTCACATGATCGCCTCTGTCCCTTTTGATCTAGGGCCAGCAGAGGATGCACTCAGTGTATTCTACAGGGAAACAGGGCTACGGAACTGCAAAGGTCCCCTGGAGCTTTAGAGACAAGAAGAAACCGACTCTGGGGAACACAGGTCTTGGGACTCCAGGTCGAGTGCTCTGTCCTCCTGGTACCCTGTAGGTGGGTATCAAATGCCATCTACTACCTGGCTAGATGCTGCCCCATGCTGTCTGGCCAGCAGCTCCACTCCCCTCCTCAACAGGATACTTACTTGCCATCTGACAAGTTGATTCCAGGGAAGAGTGGATACTCTTCCGGCCCAGGCTTCCCTGTGTGGTCCTCATAGAGGAAGACGGGGGAGCGGCCCAGCTCCAGCCCCAACTGCTGGATGCCCTGCTCATTGTAAACGGAGACCAGGAAGGCCTGGCTGCCTTTCTTGGCTTTCACGGTCGTCAGGATGGAGAAGTCCTCAGGAAAATCAGACTCTGGAACAGAGGACAGGGTGGGATGTCCATAAGAGAACTCCAATCCTAGCCAGCCATGGCGAGCAGCAAATAGGCCAGCTTAGAGGTCGGGCAAACTCAGCTGTGTGCGGTACCGCTCTGCAGCTCACCTGCCCTAGGATCAAGCTTCTGCAGCCTCTACCACCAGGGGTCAGGCTGTCAATTCAAGGCATTCTTCAAACACAGGCGTCTCCAGCAAACCCCAGTGGCCCTTCGAGTGAGGATCCCGCAATGCCCTCTCTTTAGCTCCATCCCACACCTCCACGCATCTGCTTGAGGCCTGCTCAGGACCCGCTAGACTGAGAGCCGCCCTCGGCAGGGGCAGCTTCTGAAGCATCTTCGTGTCTCCCACTGCATGAAAGCCTGGGCACAGTGTGTCTCATTCAGTGTCAGTCATAGGGGATCAGAGTGGAGGAGAAGGGAGTGGGAGACTATGGCTTGGTGCAATCCTAGACTCACACTTTCTGAGATTCCTTGTTAATAGGCAAATCAAAGAAAACGTACAAATAAATTTTAAAATACTCCAAATTTAAAATTTTAAGAAAAACAAATATCTGGTATGTTGAAGAGGAGGAACTGTCCCCTTTAATACAGTGAGTCTCTAGACTGGCCCTGAGGGTACCTGAGCTCACTCCTAATACCACCCTTGGCTGAAGCTAGGTGAGACCTTGGCTGCCACCTCCCCATGGATCTTTATCCTCTTGATGATTGACGTTGTGCCACCAACGGCCTGGCAGCGATAGGGTGTGAGCAATACAGCTAATTAATGCGAGGAAGAGTGATCTAGAAACAGTCTTTCCCTCTCCCACCCATGGACAGCACACCTCTCAGATCCCTCAGAGGGCGACACCCAGCAAGGTGTCAGCAGGAACAGGCTGATGAAGGAGATAGGTGTTCTGTCCTCTCTGTAGAGGGCTAGGAGTCTGAGTTATGGGCTGGGACAGGGCATGAGTGTCTGGCTATCCCCACTTCTCCTTTAGAGTTGGAACAAGGTCAACCGTTTGGCCCAGAAGACCACTAGTCACGGCTGTAGCCAGCCTAGGTTGCACACTTCCCATGCAACGCTATCCAAGGGTGCCCTCTGCTGACAGATCTGCATGCTGCAGGTACCGCTGTGCTGCAAGGAAAGTAAGATGTCTTAGGACCTGGAGTACTGGGGGCACTTGACTGCGGTTCCTTCCCACTCCGATGTAGGACACAGGCAGAGAGAGCTTGCAAAGGCTGTGGGATCTCTCGGCAGTGAAACTATTCAGGTCCCAGGGGTGGCACAGGGCATGATGGGTTACGAAGCCAGTGGAAGAACCACTCCATGGGGGTCATGACCTCTCTCAGTAAGGGGCCCTCAGACTCTGACATGGAACAGCCACATGTCCTAGCCCAAGTCAGGTACCTATGTAATGAGGCTGGGTGTTCAGGGAGCTGCTTGGAAGGAGACAAGTGGGACCTCACCACTGCCTTGCTGCTCTGGGCATCACACTGTAGCCTCCACTACCCAGGGATGTGAAGGAAGATGGAGGTCTCAGCCTTAGCCGGTGCTGGTGGACAGTGAGGACTGGCATGCATACCAGAGGTAATCCCTACAGCTAAAGAACAACAGTTAGCCATGCCAGAGGCGGGGCCTTGTCCCCATAGGAAGTGGACACCAGAGAGGTTCCTATAGCAGTTGGAGGTCACTGTCTACACTCAGGGTGGACCATGCAGTCATTTGCCCACCTCTGCATCCACCCTGACTCTGTCCCTTGCAGCCATTGACTGGAAGAATAAGAAAAGTGGGACATGGGGGAGTCCTCTTTCTCCATCATGATCTATGGCTGAGGATAACCAGCCCGTCTCTCCCAGCTCATTAAAATGCTCTTTCTCAATGTTTAAAATCACTATGGTAACAAATTTTCTCAGCTAAGACAAAAGTTGAAAAAGATAAATTATGTTGAACATTAATCTCTCTCCTGGCAAAATAACAATGGATTTATAGTCACTCTAAGAAGGTCCCTTCTCAGCTATGACAGGAGCCGGACGCTGACACTGTACTCCAAGCTTCCGGGCAGTCTGGGAGAAGAGTGCATCTGCTGTCGGGTGCTTCCTAATTCATCTCACTCAGAAAAGCCACCACTGAGAAGTGAGCATGGCAGAGGGCCAGCCGCTTCCCTCATGGTACAGCCTCGCTCCTTCCACTGACGCCCAAAGACACCGTCCACGTCAGGAATACAGTAGGAGGCCAGCAAGAGCAGCTGCCATGGAACTAACTCCTTCTAAGGCAATGGCTATGGGCAGCCCGATGGGTCACTTGCCTTGGTGAGGTAATCAATAGTTACGACAATTCTTCTAACATGGGCCAGGCTCCAGGGAGAAGGCAAGGGACAAACTGGTCCCTCGCTCCCAGGAAGTGACATTCCCATAAGGGACAGAAACAATAAGTAAGTTATTCGGATAATAGCCAATGTGCCATGGCTTTGCGGGGGTGACAAGAGGGACAAGGGGTGGGACATGACTGCATGGTGTGGGGAACTTTAGACAGATGGGGGGCAGCAAGGCATTTTAGTGGCCCCTGGTGGGCCAGAGGGATTCTCACTGGGACTGTTCATTGGCCCTGGGGAAGGTGACGGGCCTGAAGAACAGCTGTCATCTGTCACTTCCTGCAGGGTGAGGTTATTCTGGGGCCACCCAGTCTGACCCCCAGGCCCTCAAGTGAGGACAGGGCACCTGCAGCTGGCCTATCACCATGGACCTAACATGGAGTGAGGGGAGAGAACTTCCAACACCAAGCAGAGGCCAAAGGTTCATCTATCCAAAAGAACCCTCACATGCCCCAGTATGGGATGTGTAAGAGATGGGGCATCTTTCAACAGGGGACCCTACATCCTACTGTGTAGGGGTGCAAGGGACAAGACGTCCCTAAACTGGGGAATTTCATATACCACTCTATGTGGGGACAAGAGGCAGGCCATCCCTCAACCAAGGGATATCACATATTGATGGGGCTATAAGGCAAAAGCCATCCTGTATGAGGGAGGAAGGGCAATCCCACTGTATGAGGGAGGAAGGGCAATCCCACTGTATGAAGGAGGAAGGGTAATCCCACTGTATGAGGGAGGAAGGGCAATCCCACTGTATGAGGGAGGAAGGGTAATCCCACTGTATGAGGGAGGAAGGGCAATCCCACTGTATGAGGGAGGAAGGGTAACCCCACTGTATGAGGGAGGAAGGGCAATCCCACTGTATGAGGGAGGAAGGGCAATCCCACTATGAGGGAGGAAGGACAATCCCACTGTATGAGGGAGGAAGGGTAACCCCACTGTATGAGGGAGGAAGGGAATCCCACTGTATGAGAAAGGAAGGGTAAGACACTGCCAAACTAAGAGATTCTGCACCTCACTGTGTAGGAAATGGGCTGAGGTAGCCCTCAACCAGGGAATCCCACATACTACTATATGGGTGAGATGGGCATGGCCTCTCAGGGAATACACACAGTTCTGCTCACTGAAGGAATACAGTGCCTCTGGCCTGGTACTGTATTCTCACACTGTCCTAGGTCTTTCTGTCATATGGGACCTGCTCAGGCAGCCAGCATCCTGCCCTCCACCCATGACCATGGTCCAGGGCCTGCATTCCAAGAAGTGGTTCATCCTGTGGTCAACAGTGGGGTCGCTGGATCCAGGGCCTCTGCCAGTGAGGGTAGGAGGGGGCAATCGGAGCAGCAGGCTGCTCTGCTGGGCTGGGGCTGCTTCTAGAGCCTGGGGCCTGCTGAAGACTTAGGATCCTGGAGTAAAGATGGAGCCCTGGCAAGGGGCGAGGAGGAAAAGGCCTCCAGGCCAACCCACCCTGCCTAGAGTCCTGAGTTAGCACTCATCTTGGATACCTCCTCACAGTAGGTGCTGAACAGCAAAGGGAAGACCTCAGTGCCTAGCTCAAGAAAGGTGGACATTGAGCCTCTACACCCAGGTGAGTCCAGGGGTCCTGCCGCAGCGTGACTTAGGGGGACATTACAAGAAGCTGGTGCTGGCTGGGTAGATACAGGGACCGTAAAGCTTGGCTGTATACAGGGAGAATCCATGGCCACCTTCATGCAGGGCCTGGTAGTTTCTTTTGGGTACAGTACCCACCCTGTGGGAGATCCTACTCCATGGACAAGCATGCCCAGCCATCTGGAGACCCAGATGTGCACAGGTTATGAATGGAAAATCAAGCAGCCCACTAGAGTAAGGCTAGTGAGACGATTACAGACAACCCAGCCTTGCTGCAGCTGCCTGGGGCCCTCGGGTCTCCTGGTGCAGCTCCTACCACAGCCAGCCTCCCCACCCTGGTGCAGCCCTGCACTCTGGAAGGAAGCACACAGTAGCACGCAGCCACTCCCCTTCTTACCTAGGCCGCTGCAAGGGCTGGCATGTGACCACAGGAGTCCTATGGAAGCCATCCCACAAGGTCTGACCTGTTTCCTGAGCACTTGCCAATCAGAAAGCCTGCAGTACTTTCCAGGATTTTCCAGGATTAACCACCTGCTCTAAGGTACGCAGCCTCATACACCAGATGACATATAATGCTGTCCCCTGAACAGCTTTCCCAGACTGACCTGTGGGACCTGAGATAACGCCACAGAAATTCCTCTGCAGATACTCTGAAGTCACCTTGGCTCCACTGGCCATTGGCACTCACTGCACGGCCCAGTGCCCCGCCCCAGCCCCGCCCCTCCTAGTTAGAGCGACTCTGAGTGTCTAATCATGTTACTAATTTGAGGGCAGGAGAAAAGAAAAACAAACTCTTTCCAGGACTGGGGCTGGGACTCAGTTGGTAGAGTGCTCTCCTAGCCCACATGGAGTCCTGGGCTTGGTCGCCAGCACCACATAAACTTCATACTGGTGCACGCCTGCAATCTTGGGGCGAGAAAGGTGGATGCAAAAGGATCAGAAGTTCAAGGTCAACCTTGGCTGGAAAGCAAAATTTGAGACTAGCCTAAAATACCTGACACCCTATCAATAAAGAAAGAAAGAAATCCCAGGGGGTCTGGTGGCAAAGGCCTGTGATCCCCACATGGCGGAGTCTAAGGCAAGAGGCTAAGAGCTCAGGACAGGCTGAAGCCAGGCACATGCCCATAATCCCAGCGCTTGGGAGGTGGAGGCAGAAGACCAGGAGTTCATGGTCTCCTTAGCTGCTTGGCAAGTTCAAGGCCAGCCTGAGCCTGTATGAGACTCTGCCTCAAAAACAAAATAACAACAAACTAATCAACAACCACAAAAACACCGCCCTCCTATGGTTCGGGAATCCCCTCCATTTCTTAGTCTCAGTGACCTGATACTGCGAGAGAGTTCTACCGTAAGCTAGCCCAGTGGGGAGAGAGAGGGGAACTGTGGCAACCTGCTCTGCTAGCGCTCCTGCCTTGAGCTACAGTGGTAAGAGAAACTATTATCCGCAGGCTGTCTAAAGGTCCCCTGGCTGGGGGCCTTTTTTCCACAGCTATACTCACAGCAGCAGAATACCCTGCTGTCCCTGGCCAGCCTCTTCCAGCCCTTCCTTGGGCCCAGGCCTCCATGTCTCCAATTGAGGAATTCTATCTCTTGGGCCACAAGGCAGAAAAAGTACAACTCTCTGGAAAAAGATGAGATGGGGATTCGCAAGGTGATCTCCCCCAAAAATATATGCTCTCTCCAAAAACAAGGGACAGTATCCCTGCAACTCCCCCGAGGAAGGGTGAGGTTGCTACTCAGAAAGGGTCATGGTGGGGCATCTATGTTTACGGATAACTTATGCACTCTCTAAACTGAGCATCTGTGACCCAGGGTGGTTTTGCACCAAAGGCACGTTCCTTGGAAACCCCAGGCTGCTTCCCCTGTCATTGCAAGGGATGTGCATGGTGCATGATACCCATCCATCCAAAAAAACGACACCTTGGACCAAATCACCCAGCCTCTCCTGCAGATACAAACTTTTAAAATCACAATGACTTCAGAGAGACATTGGGAGGTGGGGGACAAACCCAAACAGCAGAAGGCCAGAGGAAGTGAATACAACCAGCAAGAGCATCCTTCAGGGATACAGCAGAGATGTGGGGTTCATCAGGACAGCACAGCTTGCTAAAACTGCCCGACTCTGGTCCACCGTTGGGAGGTCATGTCCAGACCACCAAAAGATTGAACACAGACTTCTAATCGCAGAAAGGGAGTGTCTTTTGCCTGGCTCACCTCTTACTCTGGTCAGCAGGGTCAAGGCACCTCAGACTGAGCCAGCAGGCCCTTCTGAGGCAGGGAAAGAGGAATCCATCACCTGCCCATCACAGAATATTCCCAGAGCATTTAATCAGTGGCAATGGGTGTGGAGGACAGGAGCTAACTACCCAAGTGGGTGAATAATCTGGATGTATACCTCCATCCAAAATGGCTCCCTCTGGATACCTAATTAAAAGCAGAGGTCTGGCACCTGGCAGCAGAGTCTCATTAAGAATCTCTCACGCTAGCTACTAGCCAGGATGTTGGACTTGTGTCTCTTAATGTCACTGGCCCCAATCAGGCTCATGTTCCCCACGGCAAGCACTTCTTTTCCCATGATCTGAGACCTCTCTTCACCTCGCCCCTGGGGGGCATCCACCCTCTTTCTGCCCTTTGTCATTGTGGTTTGTCACGGGTGGAAACATGCCTGTTTGGACCTCTCAAAGCACAGACGAGGCCTTGTGCACACAAGTGATGGGTGAGTGGTAGGTTTCACTATAATGAAGACTCCCAGAAAGCACACCCGTGCCTCTTCTGCAACCACCCACTCCAGCTTCTTGCCCCCCTGGAGTCCCCAGCATTCCCTCCACCACCCAGAACAGGAATGGAGTGCCACTTACCAGGGTACAGCTGCTTGGTGGGCATGCTGAGTTGTGCATCTTTAGAGACTCGGTAGGCAACATCCGGCCCTTGGGAAGATCGTCGAGTGGCACAGAAACCTGTGGTTTTCGTTACCCCTGAGGGCAAATTGTGAAAATCGAGCATTTCCAGAAGATCTGTTGGCTGAGCTGCAAAGACAGAGAAGCTGTGTCAGCCCTAGGGTGGATACAGCTGAGGGGGACCCCCGAGAGAAGGATGGTCTTAGACAACTGAATCCAGCCCTCACCCCTCCCCTCACACTCCCCCTGCCAACAAACACCTGGTGTTCAGAAGAGGCTGGGGGCCTGCTCGGGACCAGGAGGGACACCTCTTAGAAGTGGCCCTATTTCCGTTCCTGTAATCAACTACCGAGGTCATTCCTGCAAATCAGCTGCCAGGCCTCGCCTACACCCTCTGACAGTCCTGACCTTTCCTGCTTTACAGCCTGCAGGGACTTCTCACTCTAAAGCCTCAACTGGCCTGAGTCACACAAGCTCCACTTGTCTCCACTGCCACTGGTGTCATTTTGTCCTTCATGTTCCAACAACAGGTCACAGCAAATACCCAATTTCTGTCTGCCCTCACAAGACCTGAATACCTAGGCCTGAATACCCAGGACAGGAGAATGCCTGCAAGGACCTCAGATCCCTTTAGGAAGGCTTCTGACTCTCCATCCTTTGGGAGCCACTCAGAGAAAGGCAGAAGCTTGACCCGCTGACCTCTGAAATACAGGTACTTGCCCAAGAGCTCATCAGTCGCCCCTGCAATGTTTAGCTTTAATTGTCAACTTGACCTTGTAGGAGTGTTTCAGTGAGGAATTGTTTATATTGGGTTTGCCTGTGGGCATGTCCATGGGGGGTGAATTTAAATTAACTGATGTGGGAAGGCCCAGCCCACTGTGGATGGCACCATTCCCTAGGCATGAGGTCCTGAAGCATAAGAGTGAAGAAATCAAGCTGAACACAGACAAGCAGGTGAGTGTGTGTGCATCTGTTTCTCTCTGCTCTTAACTGTGGATGTGCTGACCAACTGTTTAAAGACCCTGCCTTGACTTCCTCACAATGATGAAATGTAACCTGGAATTGTAAACTAAAATCAATTCCTTTCCACTCTAAGTTTCTTTTTGTCAGGGTATTTTGTCACAGTGATGTAAATGAAGCTGGAACATCCCCAAACACAAAACATGCCCCTCTGTCAGAGCCCCCTTAAGGCAGCTTTCCTCACATCAAGAGGCCTTTGAGTCCACACGTGCCTGCCCCAGACTACTTGGTTTCCTGTTTACCTATGTTCAACTTGAGTTACAACAAATAGGAAGCTCTTGTCCATCCAGAGGAGAATAAAGTGGTACCACAAGGGTGTGAAACCTCCTGTCACATGACCAGGCTGGCCCAGTGTTGCTCATCCCGTGGTTTCCTCTGGGAAAAGGACTCAGCTGTTTGG